>NW_010239609.1:8212-39732 GCF_000690775.1 Eurypyga helias | reverse complement strand
GTTCAGCAGAATTACATGGTTTTAACCAAGTTTCAGAAGAAACAGTATCTGCCAGTAACTAGTGTTCTTCCACATGTGTAGGACTAATTAAGATTAACCAAAAGAAAACCAAATAACCAACCTGACTCCTGCCTGCTGTCTTGTGGGTCAAACCCAGAAGACAGAGCTGTTCCAGTTACAGCTTTAACAACAAGCCCACCCAACAGCAGCAGCAGAAGTAGATTTCTCTTGACCAGTTTCTTCAAGGTCCTGCTAGTTTGAAAGAAGAATCCTACCTGATGGGGAATTCCACAACTGTGTCAAGTTTATCTCTCCAGTATCTGCTGTATGAGAAGCGTTTTAAATGCACTACCAAAATCCTGGGCAACGACCACAAGTCGAACTTCTTTGTGGCCTGCTGATGTTTCTTACAGTTAGGGCAGTACCTGAGGAGGGAGTAACAAACAAGGACGTGAATGACCAAGTTCAGAGAAAAGCTTCTGGCCTTGGATTAAAAGCTGCCTCGACGGCGCAGTACAGCCCCTGCCTTACAGCAGGCATTGTGGCTTGCGCAGCAAGTGGGTGAACACACTTCCTCCGAGGTTTCCAAACTGCAGCTTGCTTTCACTTTACAGATACAGTGCCCCGTGACAAGGGTGTTAATGGAACCCTGTACGAAGATTGATTCTTCTTTTGTGAATTAAAAAAAGGTTTAGAGGTCCCATTACTTCTTTCTTATCTCCTGTTGCAGCTCAAACAGGTAACAGTTGCAAACATCTATCGCATGGAGTTGGAAATTAATAACAAACAATCCCCTACCACGCTAGAAGTTATTTTCTTACAGCTAGCAAACAACCTCCAGCTATCTCCTGCACACACAGTAATCACATTTTGGTTGCTTAGGAACTGCTCTACCTACCCTGACCGGACTAGGGATTTGTGTAGAGTTAGGAATGGTTCAGGAATGGTTCAAGCTAGAAATAACACAGGATTAAACCCTAATGTAGCCATATGCTTTCACTCTCTATTACCACAACTGCTCCCTCTGACGCTGTCTGGAAGACAGATTTATGCTGGGGAATTAAAAAGAGCCCTATCCTTGGAAGCTACATGCCCACTACCACTTTTTTTTTTTTAATAAAGCCAGGAAACAAACTTTTTATCAACCCACACCTCCAGCCTATTGAGTCAATGGCTTAGCACACAACTACCAGACTTCTCACAGATGGAGATAAAAGACAGACCAGGGAAACTACCAGAATCCCATGACAAACAACGAACTCAAACAGTTACAGCATTTAGGACAAGCGTGGCAGGCAGAAAGAGGCTCTTACCACGGGTCATGTTCGCCAAGTGTTTCCATGGTGGTGAAGAGCTCTATGCAGTCTCTGAGGGCAACCACGGCCTTTTTCTTCTGTGGCTGCAACATGCTCCCGTGTTTTTCAAATGCCTAGTCAGAGAGAGGTACGCTTTATTCAATTCCACATAGTCTTTAATCCTTGACATCACAGAAAGGAACATGCTCACCTTCACCATGCTGCCTGTTTCTGCCCAACCCCTTCCCCACCCACACAATCATCCCAAGCTTCCAGCTACTCCTTTCTTGTGTTACAAACAGTCTCTAAGAGAAAATATAATATGCCCTTACTTCAAAGTTGGTGGGGTTTGGGAATTTTTTTTTTTTTCAGCAGAGTAACAACAGGCTATTCTGTTGCAAAACGTGATCCAGCAGAACCTTCACAGGAAGAATACCAGGCTTTCTGCTAGGCTCTGTGAATCTGGTTTCAGCTGTCTTTTGAGTTTTGGGGCTGGTTGGTTTGGCTGAGTGGACTACAAACTAGACTACTTAGCTTTGAAAGTAAAACATCTGCTCCCCAGAACACACTGGTGACAGATAAGAAACTGCAGATCTATAGACCTTGTCACTGAAAGATGAAGTACACAGATCTCATGCTGGTGACCCCAATTTTTATGAAGGGAGCTACACCTATAGTTCACCGTTTACTCTCATCTTTCAAGCACCATGCCAGTTTACATATAGATTATTCATGAAAAGAGCATACTACAACCTGTGCCTCCTGTTCATCAAAAAGTAGCCTCCGCGTATCAGAATCCCAGTCAATAGCAAGTGCAGAAAAAGCTACAAGAGAGAAGAAACATTTATTGCGGAGGTGTACTGAGAAGGAAAAAATAAAAAGGGCATGAGACAATAATTACCATTCAGTTTTAAGATTTTTCCTTCTACAATGGAGTTTATCTCAGAGGTCCCAGAAGAATTCACGAGGCTAAAAGTGAAATGCTGCTTCTTGCAAGGCTGCAGGTCTCTTGCCGACTCGATCTGCATACAACCCTCAGAGTGGCAGGGATCAACTTCTGCCAGCTTCTCCTTGCCTTCCTGTCCGTCATCCTGGTGCTCCATCTCCTCAATTTCACCTGCCAAAAGGTAAAGCCGGCACCACGATGAAGAACTTCAGTGAAAGCTTAGACTGACACATCACATCGACAGCTGTTCACGCCAGCCTGCGACAACCACGCCGATTACTCAGGAAATAATGAGAAGACAGCCAGCAAGCACAGATTTCTTTTTCTAACCACCTCTGAAGTTGTATTTTTTCCTTTAGCAGATGCCAAGTAACATGCTGGATTTTATACCCCAGTACGAGACATGACAGAGTGCTCAGCTCACAGCAGGTGAACAATCACACCCTAGTAAAAGGGAGAATCGGCAAGGCTGCAACTGGGTGTCCTTGCAGAACAGAATACATTGAATCTCCAGGAAATTTATTTCAATTCTTTGGGAAAAATAGGCAGATTTTATCCCCCATTTAAAACTTCCCATTTAACTTGTTCCAGCTGTTAATCTCAGAACAGCACAAGCGAATCATTTCTGAGAGGAAAGGAAACGCATTTGCCATCAGCATTGGAAGCTCCTGGGGAAGCACCTAACCTAGGAACGAAACCTCATGATTCTAGGTCCATGAACAGGAACTATTTCCACTTTATTCCTCCAGAAGTTATCTCTGTGGCCTGACAGGTCAGTTTTCATCACCAAGGGGCCTATTAGGAAAGGAATTGCCTCTAGAGGGAGGCACCTACCTTACTGCAGCCTTCCAGCACCTGAAGGGGGCTACAAGGAAGCTGGGAGGACTTTTTACAAGGGCCTGTAGTGACAGGACAAGGGGTAACAGGTTTAAATTGAGAGTGAGGAGGTTTAGATTAGATATCAGGAAAAAATTCTTCACAGAGAGGGTGGTGAGGCACTGGAACAGGTTGCCCAGAGAAGCTGTAGAAGCCGAAGTGTGCAAGGCCAGGCTGGATGAGGCTTGGAGCAACCTGGTCTAGTGGAAGGTGTCCCTGCCCATGGCAGGGGGGTTGGAACTGGACAGTCTTTAAGGTCCCTTCCAACCCCAACCATTCTGTGACTCTAATAGGGAAGCAAGGACTTCACTAGCATCGGTCAAGATGGAATGCACACCACACCTTATCCTCCTGCTGCTGCTTACACACCTCTACCCCTGGGAGGGAAATGGTCTACAAGAAGTCTCACCATATGACACAGAACTCCTGTGCATGGTGTAATCATTGTGAAACAACCACCTGGTAAAGCTTAAGCCAAATGCACAGAGCACAAACCAAATGCTAACAAAAAGTTAAAAAAAAAAAGCTTCCAGCCCATTTTTAAAAGGACATTACCTTCAACCACACCATTGGAGCCATTGCAGGTTCCTTTGTCTGGGCAGGGTGCAGAGTATTCTTCTGCCAAAGGGAGTTTCACATAGCGGCTGAAGAGAGGGAAGAGATTTATCACACTGTCCTACTGAAGCTGTACATCAGAACACCCCTCCCTTCATCAGTAATAGCAACTCTTGCTGCCCAATCCCCCTCAGTGACACAGAAACCATCCTGTACAGCACCACTTACAGGGCAAGAGCTCTCCAAACATGTCAAACAACAGTGCAGTAAGTCTCTGTTCTCACTGTTTGTACTAAGGTCTACTGGCAGTAAATGGAAAGGCAAAAGGAAGTCACAGTGGCCCCGAGAGCCCTGAAAATGGCCCAAGTTCTGCTTCTGATCCATTTTGCAACACCAAGCAGGTAGCTTCCCTTCTGACCACCACCAGCTTCATCTTACAGCCTGCTTTTACAGAGCTGCCCAAAAAAACATGACCTTGAAATGCCCTGGGGGCCTCCAGATACTAATGCAATGCAAGTCCTGGCTGATACGCCACACACAAATCAAGGAAAACTCCTCCCATTAACAAGGATGCAACAGTCCTATCACAGTGCAATTGAATAAGCAGCCACTGGAAGTCTTCACAGACTCAAAGGCACAGGCACGACTTACCTGATCTGCTCCAAAACTGCCCCATACAAGTGATCCACAGTGAGCTTGTGTTTCGGCACGGATATCAACAGCGGCTGACCGAAGAGTATGGTCCCCGAAGTGTTGCTGGATTGCCTCATTGTCTTTTCCCGAAAGTAAACAGAGAGCGTAACATACTCGGAGCCATCCTCACTTGGCTTGCAGACTTCATATCTGTTTGAAAGACAGGTATTTCCAGGGGTCATTTCCACTGCCAAGAAGCACAGCAGACAGAACTCAGTCCAACAAGTCTCTCCACTGGGTGAAGGACAAAAGGGGTTGTACTGTCTTCATGCTATAGACAGAGCCGTTTCCACAGCACAGGATACAGACCTACCACTGACTCCACTGCCACCTTCCCTGTCGTCCTTCCTAATCCACATCCCCATTGCCACTCACCCCTCAGAACATTACCCTGACAACCACGTGTGGCTTCAATCAGACCACAGCACCAGTGACAAGTACTAAACGCACTTTGAAATCCCTCAGACAGTGCCTGTTCCCTCTGGACAAAGAATCATAGAATCACTGGGTTGGAAAAGACCTTAGAGATCATCCAGTCCAACCGTATCTGTCCGCCACTAAACCATATCTCTCAGCACCTCATCCACCCGTCTCTTAAACACATCCAGGGATGGTGACTCCACCCTCATTGTAGCTTGAACCTTGCATTCTCCCAGCCTCTCCCAGATAATGGCTTGAGCTCACATCACTGAGCAGCCAACCTTTCAGAAAACAAGGAGTCTGGAAACATCTGCTTCACAGAGTAATCCCAGGACAGTAAACATAAGAAAAACATTCTGGGAGAAGCAAAAAGCTCTGGAGAACAGCAAGAAGATTGAGTCGGCTTGTGCTACTGGGTGAACAGCGAGATATTCACAGATACCAGTAAAAAGAAAAGATGTAGTCCAACACTATCGCACTGTCCGACTACCCATTACCAAGATTCGAAGAAAAAAAAAGCCACAACTGCTCTTTAATTTGGAGAGTCACCTGTCCCAGATGTACCTTAAAACTGAAAGAGAAATATAGATTCATGAAAGAAGTCACTACACAAAACAACCACGACCACAATCACGTATCTGAATGTACCAACTCTCAACAGCTTCAGACAAGCTATTTCCCTCCTCTGAAGAGCCAAGAAACAGACTTTTTTATTCCTGTGTTAAAAAGCCCTTGCAGAGCAGGGAGGAGAACAGACTTCAGACTGCAGTTCTGCTCCATCCCACTGGAACAAAAAGGGATCCCAGCTGGGGACCTGCACTGAGCCTGCAGAGTACATAAAGCAAAACACCCTTCCAGAGAGTCCCGGCCCCCCAAGAGCAGCAGAGACCAGAGGCAGCATGAGACAGTCCAACGCAACTGGCTGCTGAGGTTGTCTGTGCTGTCGGGGCTATCCAGCTGGACACCAGCACTGCACACAGTTCACACCTCCTGAAGTTTCCTGAGAAATAGCACCATAGAGATGAATTATTTTACTTAGCACTGTTTAAATAACTAAGTCCATACGCTGTCCCAGAACATCATCCACAATTAGCTCCAGGTCCTACAAGACCCTTAGGTTGGGGTCCTAGAAAAGAGATCAGTGCACGACATGCACGCATTCCCTGACATTCTAGTGAGCACCTCTCACACGACCAACACTGCTCTGCAAGCAGCAATTAAAGCAACCCCCATTTACTCTCCACCCTCACACACATCCTGCACGAAGCCCTGGCGACTGAACAGATGAGACAAAAAGCCATGTATTACCAGGTGGGTACACCGTCACCAACAGCCAGCCTGCCGTGCTCACGGAACATCTCGCAAAAAAGCGTCTCGCATGCCTCATGGGAACGTAACGAGCCTGGTTAACGATGCCTGAACGAGCCTTCATCAGCATCATGAAGGCTTCAGGTCTGTGGTTATCATTCGGAACAGAGGCCGTGAGCAAGGAAGTAGGTAACGTTTGTTCCCTTCCAAACTAAAGTTCAGCAAGTGCACAGGAGCACAAGAAGTCACAGAAAGACAAGGCGGAGCTACATGAAAGGGCACTGAAAGCAAAAAATGCTCTGAGCTAAACACCAGGCTAATATATACGTTGTATGTTATTGAAACATACCTTCCCAAGTGCTGGGAGCTACCATATTAATTCCAGCTGGAAAACACTATGTGAATCACAAGTCTGTCTATGGCAACAATCAAGAAAAGTGTGTTTTGTAAGAGAAGAGAGAAGGGTAGAAAAAGCGCCATTGCAGCAGCTGACAAACATCTGTCTGAACAGGATTACTACTGCACACCACCCCAGAGATGCTGCTGTGAGACTACAGCAGGTTCAGAAGCTGACAATAAGAATGAACAAAAGACTGGAAAAAAACGGGGTGAAATGCCGCACGTGTTCTGATCTCTCCTACGAAGTGGAAATGCTCCTCATCTGTTGACTTTCTTTCATAATACTAGAACACACACTAACAAGTAAGCTAGGAGAGAAGAAACTGCAAAGGTAACTTCTCCAGATGACAAGTAGTTTGCCTTGTAGAAGGTGGGCACAGGATTTTCTCACACTCACAGAGGAGGAAGAATGATGTAATTCAACCAGCAAGATTTTTACAAAGCTTCAAAAATACAAGCTCGTTTTGGAAAGCACACGAACCCTCATTTCAAACGAGAAAACAACAACTTCAGCAAGTGAGAAGAAACTTCCTCGATCAGTCTGCCACGTGATCTCGCACATCTCAAACATTTCATACAAAAGTGCCGGACTAGCTGGTTTGCTGACTTAACTAAGCTCAATACTGTTTTCGCCTCAGCCTCATTAATGAACCTGACATTTCTGCAGCCAGTCCCGGTCTTTCAAGACCACAAACTCATCTAAAGGTACAACAGCATGTTGTAAGAGAAGGCAAAAACCAGTACATATGGCAAACTAAACAGACCCTAGTCAAACAAGCACGCTTTTATAGGTTAAAGGTGACCTGCAAATCAATTTGTGAAACCTCCATCAACGTGAACAATGCATATTATATTATATGCCCCATTAGCCAGGCTAAGAGAACAGTAGTTTATCCACCACAACATTTTTCTTCTTAGGCCTTTAAGAACTAAGAAGAAATGCTAAGAGTAACACCCTGGAAATGCGCTGCGGAGTCTGCTCCCACGTGCTGCTTACCTGACCCCTTGTAGGCCGGCTCCAAGCTCCAGCAGGATCCCTGGGTGATGGGATATCACCAGCATGGTGCATGCGTGGGTGTTACAGTGGAGCGGGAGCCGGAGGTCCTAGCGGGGCTGCGCTCCACAGAACCTAAAGAAAAGAATAGTAAGCGTTTCGGTTACGTGCCAAATGCTGTTCTCTGCTTAGCCTGGAGAATGAGAGCATTCGGCACAAACACTGAACTAACGTCGCCAAATTGATTTGCAGACCACCTTTACGTAAGTGACTTTTCGACCGTTTGCCACAGAGCTCCCTGTCCTTTCGCAGGAGCAACATGCCCGAGAGGAACATCTACAGCGCTGCGAGAAGCGGGCTGGCCCCACCGCCCCTACGCATCGTGACAGCGATCCTGCTTCAAGTCTTCTATCCAGCCCTTCATTTCTGCAAGCATCTCACCTCCTCCCTGATGCGAGACATCAACACACCTTGCATCAGGACTACGCTACGTTTCCAAGCCTGTCATGAGGAAAAAGATGAGTGCAAAGCCTCAAAGAACAGGCTTAGAGAATTCTAGCCCCAAATTCTCCTCTTTCAGGTGACCTGGAGAAGAAAATGTATAGTTTTGTCCTTTTGTTTAAAAGGAGCCAGGTTTGTTTTGGGATGCATCAGAGAGTTAAGGTCATTTAAATACCAAGAAGCAGAGTAACATTCGCATTTCTCTGTTCTGAAGTTTTACTGTCAGAGAGCACAGCAGGTAAGGTAATACACCACAAGAATCGAGGAGCCAGAGACCGAGCAGCTGAAAGGCAAAAACAGATCTCTGCCATCCAGGGCAGATTTATTTCCTAAATTACTGTCCATTAAGTCCAAATTCCAAATTGAGTCCAATTCTCACCCCTTCCTTCCCCCCAAGATTCAGCATCTCCCACCACTGTAGTGGGACATGAAAATTCACAATGCACGTCTTGGGACGTCCAAGGTGCCCTGCAGAGATCACAGTGCACCGAACGCGTCCTCACATCTCTACAGCGAAAACAGGAAAGAAAGATATAGCTCTTCTGACCACTGAAATTACCTAAAAAGAGCTGAAAACTCAGTATTCTGAACATTCCACCTACTGCACATTTGAAGTATTCATCAACAGCGCAGTCTGGACTACAGTATCCGTGCCTGCAGACCATGTCCTCTGTCAAGCAAACACGAGACAACAACCAAGCACATTCCAGCTCCGCTACTTCTCCTGCAATGTGTTGCGCGAGCTCCCGCTCAGTGACACTTCCAACTGAAGCGTTTCATGGGAATTTTGCTCTGTAACCAATCAATACGGAGGCCTAAATCAAAAGAGACTTGCAGACATTGGTGCCAAAGGCGAGGCAATGGTACAGAAGTACTGCCTTTCTTTCTTTCTTGCTAGTCCCGTCCCCGTGGGGGCACAGACCTTCTACAGCACTGGATTATTCCTCGAGCTATGAGCTGAGATGCGTGTTGCTCACTGGCTAGAGCACAATACTCTAAAAGCAAAAGTCCGTCGAGGCAATGGGGATATTGTCATGTGCAGACCCAGGTCTGGCTACTGCATTCAGCAAAGCAAACCTGCAGAAATACTGCAAGAGACTGACCGTTTATGTTTAAATCTTTCAGTCCTGAGACAACTTAAGGTGATGCTAAGAAAGGTACAGAAGGCAAGAACTGCCAGTTTAAGTTACTACAAGACCCTAAAACCTCAGAACCATTGAAATAACTGATTTCTGGACAGAGGACAGTCACCCGGGTGATCACCGGTAGAAGATCTGCTGGACTCTGGGCCAAGGCCTGCTCAGAGG
Source organism: Eurypyga helias (assembly GCF_000690775.1). Classification (NCBI taxonomy): domain Eukaryota; kingdom Metazoa; phylum Chordata; class Aves; order Eurypygiformes; family Eurypygidae; genus Eurypyga; species Eurypyga helias. Next base: position 30,438 of record NW_010239609.1, on the reverse strand, counting down.
GGGACAGGGAGAACAAGGAACAAAGGAACAATCTGATGGCAGCTGCTCTTGAAATCAGAGACCAGGGGCCTTGTAGCTCCCCCATTATTACATCCTCGTTCTTTGCACTCTCAGAATCTAGTAAACAACCACAGATGATTATAACACAACCTTGGTTTGCTCTGCCAGTGGAAGGGAGGAGTGCTTTTCAGGTGAGGAAACTGTTACACCGTTAAAAAGATGATTTAAACACAAGCACGAGGCATGGAAGGGTGACGCATTCAGTTTACCACAACTTCTCTCATCATTTTCTCAGGGTGGCTATCAGGAAGGAACTAATTAAAAGACCTGTCAGCACATCCAAGTTCAAAGACTGGGCAGCAAAATCCTTCAGGATGCCTCAAAAATCAGCAGGATCCACTGAGCCATCTGCAATTTTAAGGTGTAAGTCTGGGGAACACACACGTGTGAAACCTATTTCTGAATACGCTGTACTGGTTTAACTCTATTTTGAATTGCTTACTCCTTTGCACTTCATTTGCTACCCAGCAAAAAAAACGTGTCTTACTTGAGCTACTTAAAACAAGTAATGAGATGTACACACTACAGTTTGCCAACAGGGAAGTCTTGCCACTGGAAATTATGGGAAAATAAGAACAGACCATCAGTATGAAAAAGGGACAGGAACAGTAAAACATGAGTCAGGAAAGAGTTCAAGTACGCAAGAGCTGACCTAAATACAACGGATAAGAAAACATCTCTTATTTAAATACAAACAATTAACTAATGGTCCTCAGTCATACCCCTAAGAACTCACTCTGTAAAAGGTACCAGGGTTAGCAGATGCCCCTCTCCCGGCTGTTTCGACCCCCCCAACAGCTAACATACCCTCACTCAGCTTTGCGGCACTGCGAGCACAAGAGCCTGGAAGGATGCAGCTTTGCGACATAAGCAATGCTATTGGAAACCTCCTCCTTTCTTTAACTTCTGCTCTTCTAGGACAGAACCAGATACATTTCAGTCTTACTACAGAGAAGGCACTGAAATGATTCAAACGTATCTTAGGAAAAATTAAGTTTTCAAAACGTGGCAGGCAAGCAGCTTCCAGAGGGTTTCTCAGCTGTCATCTTGTCAGTCCAACTGAACACTTCCCAAACTTGTCACATTTATTCGGCGGCAATACCCAGTATAAATATAGTGCAAATAAACTTTCTATGGCTTAGCATGATTTACTGAATCTTTTTTAGGTTGTTATTTACTCCATTTGTCAATTTGGGGTGAAAATACTGTCACTGTAAGACATGTCACAGTTATACTTTCTAATAGAAGGCAGCTGCCCCTTTGTTAACGGATACAAAGAGCTTTCTTTCAGGAACAGAAGAGAATCATTGCTCAGCGTACGTAGTGACACACCCCACGGCTACATCACCACTCAGCACAAGAGCATCTTTTCCAAGCTGAGCATCTGTGGCCTGAGCAGGCACACAGAGCCACCCTTCAAGGCGGGGGCAACAAGACTCCTCCTGTCACTTGAGGCTTGGCCTCAGTTTCCAACCAAAAGAACAATGTGCTTTTTAGTGGGCGCTCAAGTTTTCTTCGCTGACTGTGGGGAAATGTTTACATATATACGTAGACAATATGTATATAAATGTATATATATTTCAAGTGCATATTTTTTTAGTTTCAAGCGGAAACAAGTTTGTTCTTTAAAGGTGGAAAATTTAAAAAAACTAAAGGTTTTGTTTATATATGTTTTTATTCCTCTGTTTAATAACAGTGAGATATTTGCCTGTAATCTAAGAAGCTAATCAAGTTGCTGGGATACCAGAAACTCCTGAAATCACCGGCAGGAGCACCAATCTGAACATACGAGCACCAGGATGCCAATTCCTCCAGCCACGCACCAGAGAGCATCTCCAGGCAGGCAGTGAGCTTTGATCCACTGTGGGTAACTTCTGCCTGAAAGGTCACAGCGGGAGGAGCACTGGAGAAGTTTGTGGAATCCACCCCTGTCCCACTCCTGAGACACTTCCACACCTACACCGGTACAGCTGTGTGCGGAACATGGCACACCACGCTCAACAACAGAATGGTTATTTTTACCCTGCCTTGTATCCGCATTATCTTCTAGTTCCACACTTCCACCAGCCCAGGTGCAGGAACAAATGCTGAGTGTCACTCAGCCAGCAGTTAGGATAAGCACAAGCTATGTTTTCATGCTAAAAAACATACAAAGCAGGATATTTTAGGACCACTAAACCAGTTAGGCTAAAAGGACCACAAGAGGAATGAACGGGCCTGCAGCTGCCCTGGTTTTGGAGAAGAGGCCCAAAAGAAGGTGAGCACTGCAGTGCCTGGGTCCAGTCCCAGGGCAGGTACAAGCCCAAATCCCGTTTGTTTCTGATCACAAAACGCAAGCAGGCAACCCAAGAGATGCCCCAGCACTGAAAGAAAATGTACAAGGGCCAGGGTGGGGTTCTGTGCTGGAGTCCTCTCTAGCAGGTATAAAACCCTCCTTTCTGCAAGAAGCGTGGCCAGCAGGTCCAGGGATGTGATTCTCCCCCTGTACTCGGCACTGGTGAGGCCACACCTCGAGTACTGTGTTCAGTTTTGGGCCCCTCACGACAAGAAAGACATTGAGGTCCTGGAGCGTGTCCAGAGAAGGGCCACAAAACTGGTGAAGGGTCTGGAGAATATGTCTTATGAGGAGCGACTGAGGGAACTGGGCTTGTGTAGCCTGGAGAAGAGGAGGCTGAGAGGAGACCTGATCACTGCCTACAACTCCCTGAAAGGAGGTTGTGGAGAAGTGGGTGTTGGTCTCTTCTCCCTAATGACAGATGATCGGACGAGGGGGAATGGTCTCAAGCTGCGCCAGGGGAGGTTTAGATTGGATGTAAGGAAGAAGTTCTTCACCGAAAGGGTTATCACACACTGGAACAGGCTGCCCAGGGAGGTGGTGGAGTCACCATCCCTGGATGTGTTTGAGAGACGGGTGGATGAGGTGCTGAGAGATATGGTTTAGTGGCGGACAGATAGGGTTGGACTGGATGATCTCTAAGGTCTTTTCCAACCTAGTGATTCTATGATTCTAAGCAGAAGGAGAGATGCACCTCCATGGCTACGAGTACAATCTCCACCAGAAAGCAAGTTCTGAAGCCATGCAGGACAAAAACACTCACATTGCTTTGGAAGTTATGCACTTAGATAGCAATGATGTACCAAGTCCAAACAGGCATTACGCCTCCAAAAGCAATTCATATAGTTCTCCCAGTCTTAAAACGTTAAGATTTAGAAAGCCTGAAAAAATGTATACAAGGCAGTTTCAACTTACTGAAGAGTTCTAACTCAGAGAGATCAGGAATTCCTCACACTGTGGGCTAAATATGAAGAAAAATTAAAAACATTCCCTGCAAGAAAAAACTATAGAAAATCGTAATTTCTTAGAAAGATACTAGAAACATATATAACACATGGAGTAACAACAAGCCTTCAACATATCCTTAATAACTTCAGTATGCAAGAGCCCAATGAACCAAAAAAATCATAACAGAGTCTTGAATCCGAGTCCTTTCTGCCAGCGCCACGACACACTCACAGCCTGCTCACCTCAGGCTCAACAAGCAAGTAACAGCAGAAGTGTAAAAATTGCCAAAGAATCACTCAAACTTGCCATTTTGCTCAGAAATCCTGTATTGAACACCCACCCTGATCACTCCCCCACTGTACCAATCTTAACACAAGACTGATGTACTGTCAACCTCTCCTTTCACACCCGCTCAGTGGATACAAGACCTTAATGGAGAGAAACAGAGCAGAACTTAAGAACTATTGCCATTTCTTGAGTGATTTAATTAAACCTTAGAACACCCAGGAGCAGACTTTTTACAATCAGACAAGGCAAGCAGATTGTCCATGATAACAGTAATTAGGCATCTGCCTTGCAATAAAAAGTTTTGCTCTTTATGAACAAGTGTTTCTCTGTTGCATTTTTGCTACAACACTGTTTCAACAAGAGAACACCTGGTTTTAGCTGTAGTTTGGAATATTACTTTATGTATCTTTTTCCTGGCAGCATCACCCTCCAAGGGAGTTCCTATCAGCAGCTTTCTCCTAATTCTGGTGCCTGCCTGCTTGCTCTTGCCCCACAGAGCTGAAAACATCACAGAGGGTTTATACGGAAAAACAGGATTAGCAAAACTTCCTCCTACTAGCCCTCCTCTTCCTTGGAGGGTTATTTTTAACCCGGGTCAGTTCACTGGGTATGACTATGACTCACAGCATCACTGTTTATGGCTGCATCTGCACGCAGAAGGAATTGGTGAGTGCAAAGGAAAACACACACGGAGCCGCAGTTCAGCTGATGCTTCCCCCACCCTGGAGCAGAGCTAATTCCCACAGTTGTTTTCAGTGCAGGGACATGCCACATGTTATACCTGTAGGAAAGTGGGGGTTTCTGTAATTACCATTGTAATACCACGCTTCTTGTTTTATCAATATTTTACTACAGGCTTACTCACAATCTAACACTTTGCAAAACGGATAGCACCGAAGCCAAACGTCCTTCCCAGCCATCCTAACCAGCCATGCCATTAGCTGCAACTGAAGGAAACACCACCACGAGAACTTTCAGAAAACCTCGGACATCGCACGTCAGCAGGGAGGCCCCAACGGACGGCACGACAGAACCGCGCCAAGCGGTACGTCACAGCATCCATTCGGCGAAAGGTACCCGCTGCACCAGCGTGTTCGTCAACACTTCACGCTGGCACAACAATTACACAGAAGTAACATTCTGGCACTGGAATATTCCCACATGAGGAAGACTGGACTTGTCAAACCATAGAATGGTTTGGGTTGGAAGGAACCTTAAAGATCATCTCGTTCCAATCCCCCTGTCATGGAATCCATCCCTTCATCACGTCACAAGCCCCAGGTGCAGTTGCAAGCCTCAAAGTCCAGTTCACACTTCATGTGCAGTATTTTCCATTTTCCACCTGCAACAGCAGAACACTGCTTTCTGCCCTCCTCACCAGCTTTCCCAGATGACTGAGGAAATCTCATCCACCACACGCGTGTAGAACATCAAGCACAGCCAAACCCTCAGCTGCCCTGAAGTCCCTCACGGCCACAGCCAAGACCCAAATAGCATAAGCACCAGTCAAGAGTCTATCAAGAACCCCCAGTCATGGTTAGCTGGGTGCTCCAGCAACGACGACGGTTTTTGGAAGGGCAGAGTACAACAGCTTAGACTTCAGCTGTCCTAGTAACAGCTCCAAGGCCGTTGGGTGATGTAGAGCATAAGAACATAAGCTTAAGCTTGCCTAAAAGTGTCAGTGAAAGTAGCTGTAGTCCAGACACAGACCATCTTCTCTGAAACAGGCTTGTAGAAAGTTCCAAACTGCGTAACACAGACCAAACACAAAGTTCATTATTACCCAGGGCCATGATTCCCTTTGTGTTAGGAAAACATCTACTAAACATTGCACACGCTGATCTGCTGCTAGGAGGAGTGCTGCAGTACTGCTACGGCATGCAAACGGGCTACAGGAAGGCTCAGGTTTTGAGAGGAAGGTAAAGAAACCAAAACCAAAACAAATGTTTTGTAGCATTCTTCGCATCATGGCATCTTCCCACTTTACTCACACAAAGATGTCGTCTTTAGGCATGATATGGTTTAAACCTTCATCCATTTGGAAGATTTTGTGGAATCGATGATTATACACATCTGTCACCACCATCTAGAACAGCAAGTGATATTTGCAAAGAAGTTATAACAAAAGCCTACACAAACTGTTGCTTGAATTTAAAGTTAATTTGCCTAAATTTATTTCTATCATTCCTTATCAGAATTTTCAGCAGGCCAACATCAGCCCTGTTTTCTATTCAAGTACTCAGCAGCTAAGCACTGTAGTTGCTAAGATGGACCAGAAAAACAAAGCAAATAACAGATGTGACTTTACTGAGGAGATGCAATCCAACAGCTGCAAGTCAACAGATCCCAAACAGCACAGATCAAGGTGGCAGCCGGCTAGGATTTCAGGCACGGATCACTCACATCTATAATTAACTGAAATAAATTGACACTGACATCCTGAAAATCTCCCACCAACTACAAAACTATTCCCCCTGGAAAAGCTCACCTGATCCCTTTGTTATTAAAAGGACATCCAAGAAGATGCAGACCCAAACCAGACACTGAACATCTCCCGGTACTAAGAAACTAGACTACCAGGAATGGTGGGGGTGGGGGCTGGCTTTCTGCCCCTTCTCTTAAATCTCTCCACTGCTATGGAAGTATCAGAACAAACACAGATTGTTCCACCCATCTTTTTCATTTACAAAGAACAGCTTTCAAACTTGTTAGGGTTTTGTCATACTTCCTTAAGTTCAGCTTACAACCCATCTAAAAGCTAAAGCCACCAAAATGCTTCCAGAAGAACAAACATTTATCCAAAACTACTGCACTGAGTTCATGCTTACGTTTTCTGCAGGAACACCACTGAGTTTGGAGAGAGATTCGCACAGATCCGAGATGGCCCCCATCATCGGCACCACAACACGGTACTGCAAACAAAGATAACGTCATGCTCACCCCAGCCCAAATGAAGGCATGCAAGGCAGAGAGCAAGAACATGGAAAGAACACCTTTCATTTACAGTTCTGCTGGTGTTAAGGTTCCACACACTACAAGGTCTTACAAAACAGGGATTTGGAGGGAATGAAAGAGTTGATAAACAGTTGTTATTCTGCTTTGATCAGGCTCAGCAGGAGGAAACCCCCCCCCAAGAATATATGTATCAAACACAGCAGTTTGCGGAGAACATAACACTGCTGTTGCTTTATGTGACAAAGGACATCCCAGAACCATTCTCCCCAGTGCCTCTGGAGGTCAAGTCAGAAGTCCTGACAGGCAGGAAGGCAAACGTGTACGTGGGCTGCATACAAGGATGGACTCTCCTGAGCAGATCAGACCACTCAAACCTTTCTTTGGTGGGCTGCGTCATCAATGGTGGCTGTGGCTTCCCTCAGACCGAAACAAACCCCTGGGGCTCACCCAGAACAGGACACAGCATGTACTACACCACACTGGGGCTGGCTGGGAGTTACCTTCCTTACAGCGCCCTGTACGGAGCCACATTCTGGTCTGTGGCTACAGCAGTGTTGGTATCGCACCGATGGCTAAGTTGCTGCTGAGCAGTGCCTGTGTTTTTCACTTCTGTTTGAAACGCAGAGACCTTACCCACTTACAGAAGTTTCACCTTTACATTTTCCGAGGTGACAAGGGGTAAACACGCCAGTGAAAACACATTGCTGCTTTCAAGGAGCAGCAGATCAGGCAGGTAAATCATCACAGGAAGAGGTAAACCACTGACTCGTGACCCTAGTCGCACAAACACGAGATCTTACAAAACCACTTAATTTCATATGTTCAGCTCCCAGTTTTTACATGAAAAAGCCCATCCTACCACAGTCAAAGGTAGACATCAATGCCCTTTAGATAACTTGAAAAGTCACAACTTCAAAGCCTAAAGACTCAGGTAACAAAGAAAACTGTGTCTTCAACCTGGCTCACCTGGACAGGTCTACGCTGTGGGTCTGCATACACCAGGGTAACTTCCATGAGACGATCTCTCCTCAAGGGCAGAGGAAGGGTTAAGTAACAGAAGGGATCAAAGGTCACAGAAACTTTGGAGCATTTGGGACAAACAAGTGTAGATTTGAAAAGACCATGAAAAATATCCACAATGATAGAATCATTCCTCAGCCTGTGATTCTCCCAGGCCTCTTTTGCCACCTCCTATAGAAAGGAGAAAAAAAAAAAGGTATTAGAAGTTATTTCTCACAGCAGGCACAGGGATCAAAGAAAACTCAGAAGCTTGATAGAGGGGTACATTTAACAGAAAGATGGGTCTACGAGTGCATCCAGCATAACACACTGGGATTTTCTGTCAGTACAATGAAGGCCTTGTGTCAAGTCAAACGTAACACCTATTTCATCTGAGTCCCTCGGTGAGGAATTCATTCCTTGGGGGCTGCAATGCTAGAAGCATGACTGGGGCCGAGGGGACAGTGAGAGGGCTACACGCTACTCTTTGGGACAGAAAGCTGCTCACAAGATACGCTCCACTCTCCCCCAGGAAGAATAGACTGCTGCCCTCTGCTTTTGAAAGACAACTGCAGTTACAGCTTCGGCGTAAAAAGAGGTTTTTCTTCATGGGAAGTGATGGTACATGTCTCCAAGTATAAAAGGAGACAAATTACAATCCCTTAAAGATTTTCACAACTGTTAAACTCCTTACTTAAGGGCATCTGATAACTGGCATTTGTCTACTCAGTGCCATCAGAGACTCTCCTTAGCATGAGATTTCTAGTTTATGGTACACTACCATGTATTTTACCCATATTTCAAGTGAGGAAGTGCCACAGATACACATGCCCCGCAATGCTGCGGTCACTAACCAGGATGCTGAGATGGGAACAGAGTAATCAGCTCCAACAACTGCAGTGATATGGATGCAAAGCAGAAACACATGTACATCTCCTTCATGAGGGGAGGAAAGTAGCTAAATAAAATGAGGGCATCCTTTCCATCCCACAATTAGCAGCATTTCTTGGAGAGAAAAAAGATCAAATATACTACTTGGTGTTGCCACATGCACTGTATTACACAAGAAAAGGCAAAAGACATGAAATTATTGCCCGTTAAAACAACTAGCCACATACACTTCCTAAAAATAATTATTGCACCCGGTTTTTAGAGGCTTCTCAAGCATTTTTCCACCTAATACATTCACTCTGGACTCTACTTGTCAGTACACTGCAGCTCTTTGTACTGTGACAAGAGGTAAAACCCTGATCAGGAGGGTGTGAGTTCACTTAGGGAGAGACAGTTCACTGTTACGTGAAGGAGATTAGCGTGAGTATGGTGTTTGACAACTTTCATCTATCAGTGGTGACTGAGAAACACAGGACAGACAAAAGGCAGGAAAAAAATGAAGAGAGGACTTTTCTGGCCGCTGTCAGGAAAATGGCATAGGAGAATTACTTTTCCTCTGTTTAAGCAGAATGGGTAACTAGAGCCCACAGGTGTTTAAACTGAAATTTAAATTAAATTAAATGTAAAGTTGCTTTAATGTCAGTGTACCCATTTCCACAGCCCCAGAAAGAGGAAAAATCAAGTCAAGCCTCTTAAGGAGATGCAGGTAGTTCACTAAGAACTAGGAATTCATCAAGATCCATGGTTGTACCACGTCACCTTGGTTCTCTACTTGTCTTGGCTAGTGCTTTCATGACCCTGTTCAGCCTGAGTTTAAATCTAGCTCATGGATTACGTTTGCCTACAGACCATGAGGAAGCACACATGGAGAAGTCTGGCCTGAAAGCTCACTTCATTTGACACTCTGCTCAGCAGGACACCAGAGTGGCTGCTTACAACCTCATGCCCAGGGCACATATTCAGACCCTTATCTGAGGGACACCACAGGCAATGCCACGTGAGAATGCTCCCAGTCCCATCCAAGTCCACATGCAAGTACAATGGCCTTCACAGTGAGCACTCTCATTAAATGGATGCTAAAAGCTGCTGCTCAATCTACCTGGAGGGGAGCCTGAGAAGTCAGGAGGAAAGGTTATGGTAGTATCTACAGCCTACTTTTAGATAACTGTTACATCACAAGATAAGCTTCCTTCTTTCCGCTGCAGAACCAGGTCAGTATTGCACCATAAGCACATCTTCCTGCACACCAGCACAAGAACAGACATTCTGCTGTACAGCCGAGCAACAATAGTGTGCCACGAGGTTTCATGAAGAGTCAGTCAGGACATTAAGCACAACACGGTACTCCCCTCCCAGGCACAGTGCTTTGTAGGGAGGATGTTTGCGTGGCCTGTGAGCAGGAAGGCCAGGAACTGTCGCAAAACCCAATTAAACTCCCTTGGAAGCACTACCTGCCTGACCCTCAAGTAAAGAGCACCATACCGAATCAGGTCTGCCATTGGCATCCTTCAGCTCCAAGTAGGGCTTCTTCTTCACTCTGTTCAAATCTTCATGCAAGCCATCTAGAAGAAAAGCCAAGAGCTCCTGGGAATCTTGCTGCTGGTATCCTGAAAACTGAGGAGCAAATCGGCCAACCTGTGTCTGAAACACAAAGTCGAGAGTCAGAGGGGGGTGAGCGTGACCTACGTGTGAAAGACAGGAATAAAAACACTTGCTCTGGCTTTTGCAGAGATCAAGTCCATGCTACCTTCCCCTCACAGGAGACTACAGGGACCTGGATGCTAATGCAGTAAGGGTGCCAGAACAATTTTCCCAATTATTTTTATTTTTGCCCCCTAGCGTTGAGAGGGAAGAATGTACTTAGTGCTGCAACGCTGGAAATCTTCAGTTTTGTGTACTGTTTGTTTGCAGGTTCCCAAATTAACACTGATAGGTTATCTGCCTGATGCACTTTGTACTTTAATTTCTCTTTCAGAAACCTACAGATCCCACAATGCAGACTTGCTGTAAGGTAGCATCTGGAGGCAGGTGGACCACAAGACCGAATATGCTTGCAGAAGATTCTTATGTACTAACAAAACTGGCTTAAAACCAAGATTGGAATCCTCGACACCGTCACCTCTACTCATCCCTGAGGATTGCACTATGAAGCTAAGAAACATAACAGCCCGAGGTGGCGAGAGCCAGAAAGAGCACAGCCAAACACAGCCTCCGATTTCATCAGCGCTATCTCCCAGCGCTGCCATTTGGTGACCCTGCTTCAAAAAAAACAGCAAGGAGTCCCACAGGAAAAGTAGCTGAAGGGGTGCTCAGTCCTAGTGACTACGACTAGTCTCCTCAAACAGAGAGTGCAGCAGGCTTGCAGGATTACGCTCAGTACGCTTTAACAAAAGGAGACTACAACTGCAAGAGAGCCCCAAGTGAAGGGCTGCTTATATGGTAGAGCTAACACAGTCACTAAACCAGCCACCACTGTTAGAAGAAACTGACTCACAAGTCATAGTGTACTAGGAAATAAAGAGTAATTCCTATCCCAGCCTTAAACAAGAACAGCCCGCATTAAGACAACTGACACCCACTACAGATTGATGTACCTCCTCTCAACAGGAGTTTACAGAACAACTTTAATAGCAGTGGACAATGTGCCAGCAACTCCAAGTCACAGAAATTAAACAACATCTTGCTGTTTCAGAAGTATCTCTGACTACACAGAGGACAGATCCCTTCCCTAAGACTTTTGCTCCAGGTCTCAAAAGCACATACCCTCAACTTCAAGACTGTACCATGCAAAACCCGAACAGCAACAGGAGGCACATTTTCATTAATATCGGGTCATTGCTTATTCTTCCACCAAGGCTGCACTACAGTGTTCCCTGGATGCTTTAATTATGCTGTTCTGCACTGGAGCTCCTTGGCATTTTTTCTAGGGGTTCCTACCCAACTGCTATAAGACTTTTGCTCCAGGTCTCAAAAGCACATACCCTCAACTTCAAGACTGTACCATGCAAAACCCGAACAGCAACAGGAGGCACATTTTCATTAATATCAGATCAGTGCTTATGTCATGCATTTGGGATGTTATTCTTCCTCAGCGTTCCGAGACTGCGCTACAGAAGCAAACTCTTGGTGTTCCCTGGATGCTTTAAATTACACTGTTCTGCGCTGGAGCACCTTAGCATTATATTTAAAACAAAAGACGGAATTTTTTCTAGGGGTTCCTACACAACTGCTACATGGCAGTAAAGAGCTGCTTTCAGCTGAAACACACTGAAGCACTGGGAACGTTCAACCAATAAATAACATTAGAGACAAGGGGATGCATTTTGCTCACCCTTGTATAATTATATTTTTTAAATATGTAACTTGCACACCGTTTCTCACTAATTAAAGCTGACAGCTGGCAATTCACACAACCTTGCCCAGTTGTGTAGCATAGATCACTTCTGTGCATCTGTGAACAGCCTGCAGGCTGGAAGGTCATTTACGAAGGCATTTAACGACAGAGCAGTAACCAGTTCTGGGGTATGACACTACTCACTGGCCAGTTCCTCCTTGCACCATGACAAGCATTTACGTAAGACATGAAACACCCCTGAAGCGACTCTGCCATTACTCCTTTCATCACTCCAAAATCCACAGAAGGCTTTCACCTGTCAAAGAGCTACGCTTCAAGAACACAGAGCACTTACTTTAAACATGCGTGGGGCCACGTAAGACTGTCTCCCAGACCAAATCTGTTTAATGAGGTCTGCATAGGCTTCTGCAATTTCTCCTCTCATCCCCAGTGGATTGTTCTGGTTTATTTCAGCTTCATATTTATCTTCCAGGAAATAGTCAGTCAGAGGAGGGGTATTGCTCAGACACTGAAAAAGCATTAAGAAAATTAATTTGCTGCAGAGGACAATAAATCTGTGTGACGATGAAACAACACACACAACTTTCACATCAGATCATGTACTAAGCTATTAACAGAACAGGTGAGATTGAATTTGAGTGTGTATTTAGTAAGCAAACAAGCAAATCTATTGGGAGGATGGGATACTGTAACCACTGCAACTCAGAGCATAGTTAAAAAGAACCACCACCACACACCACAGCCTTCCAAAGGCTAACAACTTGTTTCTGAAATACGGTTTCTCTTGCAGGTGCCACACTGACTTCTCTCTACAGAGTATATTCACCCCAAGTGCAAGTTTCCCCTCTGGATCAGTTTCTACAGCTTTATCTAGTTTAAGGCATAAGGCTCACTGATCTGCAGCTCCCTGGTTCTCCTCCAGGAGCTTCTTTAAAAGTGACACCCTCTTTGTCACCTCCAGCCCTTTGCTGCAGAGTAATTTTAAGTATTTGCTTAAAGTTACCGTACATAATTGCTCAGGAAAGCAAACAGCAAATAACCTTCTGCAAAATACTAGAGACTTTTGGAAGGAAGGTATCTGCTCTTGTTATTATGTCCCTCCACGTTCTGTTAATCTGTTCTGTAACTTCCAGCGACACTTCAATTTGAGTAGAGTCTCTTGGTGTAATGCTGAAGTCTGACAAAAAAAAAAAAGTTCTCAAGTCCCCATCCCACGTTCACTCTCTAAACTTGAAATCTCAATACAGGAAACAGTGAGAATTAGAGGTCCATGTTCCTCCTTGAGGTGACACACACACTGTCCTACAGAGAACACGATGCCATTAAAAAAAAATCCCCCGCAAACAGTTAGCAGAGTTTAAAAGCAAGGAGGATACCACCCTGTATCTACTCTCTCATTTCCATACTCATTATCAGTGTATCATGGTCATGATTTAATACATCCTGGGAAAACACCATAAAACTCGGGACACAAGTAAAACTAGCACAGGAAGCAGTTTCCCTAATTCAGTAATTCAAAGACTCAAAGTTTATGCAAGAAGCAACATTGGGATAAATAATGCAAGGCTTGGATGTATGAACAAAAACAGCTTGGTCTGAGATAGGATCCAAATTACTATCACTTCACAGCACTGCAGCATCAGGAAAATATTAAACTGGGCTTTTTCTGAATGCCTGCCATTTCAGGACCCGCAGCAGACTCCTGTGCAGTGCTACACCAGCTGGGCATAGGGACACACATCTCCCAGCACAGCTACACGTGGCAAGCTGGAAAGACTTAGGAAAGCGTAGTCCTGTCCTCCGCCAACTCCACTTTCACTGCCTTGATGTGTACCTTGTGGAATTTATGCCCTACCAAATTTTTCCAGTTCCCATGCCCAGGTGTTAATGTCTTTTTCCAGGCAAATGACATTAAAGTTCTTACAGACATAAGCTTACAGATACAAAGTGCTTATATTGTGTGACAGCAGCCTCTCACTGGGAGACTGACAAATTTGTTGCTGACAAAATTCCAAGAACTTCCAAAACATGAGGCAGAAATACGCATTTGAAAGACTCGTGCCTAGAAAATTAATGCCTAATGGTAAAGAGAAAGAAAGAAGTTGGTCCTTAACACGACTAGCTTGCATGCAAAATTAAGACTGAAGTGTGTTTGGATTAAATTACTTTGACAATTAAAATTAATTTTAGAAGTTGTCTCTTAGCTGTAAAGATCAAGAAAACAATGTGGCTCAAGGTTACCATGACACCACCGAAAACAGTCACGTCCAACAAAAAAGCGAGGCAGTCCAAGTTTATCTTCAGGGTATCACAACAACGTGCACAATGCATTAGTTATTTTAAGGCCTGTTCTAGCTTTCAGAGCCACCGCCAAGTGACAGAAGTCATTACACAGCACTCGTACCACACCGGAAGTTTGACCATCACTTAAAGTTCATACAAGTTGGCTCATATTTTGCTTTAATTTCTTAGCAAACAACTACGACTAACAGGTTTCTGCATTTTTTAAAATGAACCAAATGAACGTAAGAGATTAAGTTAAATAAGTGTACTAATAATTATTAGCTTTGCATAACTGTTACAACCTTAACACCCCACACAATGTCCCTGAAGCCTTCCCGTGCCTTGTCATACTCTCAATTTTTCAAGAATCTTTTAACACAGACCCCAGAAGTGCACTGCTCAGGTTGCTTATGCAGCTCGCACAAGTCAGGGTGTCCTGCACCTCAGCCCGTTTTTGTCAGAGCACAGCACCGGGACTTACGTTACCGTCAGGCATCTGTTTAGTATGGCTTCTGCCACAGCCTTTTCAGAAGCCACGTATTTCAGACCCAGGCCTCCACAACATACTGTGTTGTGTAGTACCAACGGGCAGTGCATAAGCCAAACGAAACAGGAACTGGTTGGTTGGTTTCATTCCAGCAGCTGTGTCCTCACTGAACCACATTAAAACACACTTTTCTTTCCACAGATTTTAACCGACAGTCTCCGCAAGACTGCTCTTTCATTTAATTTCATTCCAAAGCGGGCTCTTTCCAATCCCTACCTGTAATGCGGAATTCATAAAGCAGGTATTTCCAAGGTTACTGAGTCCACAGAGTCCAGGTTGTGTCAGGGAAGCACTGTCCCTGCAGTTGTAAGAGTTACAGACAAATCCAGAACCTCTGGAAGAAAGACAAAACACGGTGAACTCCACAACGAGATTCATGAGTCTCACCACAGTTTAAGAGTCACATCGCACACCATTTCATTAAACAGGTTTTTGACTTGTTTAACCAGCCTACATGTTTCTGCTGCTTCCCAGCGGCTAACATCGAATACCAGGAAGGTGAAGTATACGTGCTAACTTAGGACACACTAATCGTTACACAGGCTATTATTAATTTATGGCTCAAGTACACAGCACACTCTCTTAATACAGCAAGAGTCTACATGATAGAGCTAATAAGAAAACTATGATCTCTACCTGGAAAGGCTTCTACCACACTGGCAGATGGAGTAAACAATATGATTCCTTCCCTCATACCCTCAATCCCCTCAAACTACCCTAGCAGTTAGTAGGCTCTGGAACACGCGCTACTTCTGCAAGCAAGCAAGGAATAGCAGAAGACAGTGGTTTCAAAAGCAAAGTTTGATAAACAGGTACACAAGAGCAGCAGAACTCCTCGCAGGGCACCACCACACTCCTTTTCTACACAGGCAAGGATGCACAGGATTATTCACATGAAGGATGGAGAAACAAAAAGAATGTTCCTGCTCTTACCCCCTGCCCAGGTGGGAGCTGTTCAGTCCATAGGAGTTACTGCTATCACCATTAGTAATGACAGAAGTGGCAGACACTGAGGAATAAGAACTTGCTGATGATTTTGAAGAGGTAGTAAAGTTTCTGCTAGTTGCAGTGCTTGATCTGGGAGAAAGGAAAAAGAAGTAGAAACAGTGCTACTACTTTTTTCACCCCCAGCCCCACCTCCCACAAAACTCCAAGGACTTGCCACATTAGTTAGTTCCCACTCACAGAATTTACTGTTTTGATCTGTGTGATCACACTTCCAAACACTTGTCTGGAACAGAAACCTCAGACAAAAGTATCAGAAACAGGGGTAACAATTGTTGCTTAAAGCAAAATCTGGGTCCCAGAATGAAATAAGTAGGCAATTTGGATGGTGTGAGTGACAGGGAAGCAAGCTTTAAGTTTGTGAGTAAACCACCTTGAAACAAGCAAGCAAAAAATCCCAATCTTAAACCCATAAATCACTTGCCTCACATTAAAAGTGATAAAGTCAGTCCTTCCCTACTTGAAACCCAAATAACCTACTCACAGAATGTTAATTAGTAAGATAACCAGGGGGTGGGCACAAAACACTGTTCCTGAGCCTAGTTGATACAACTACATTGCTTGGAGGCAAGACACACTGCTCTGTGCGCACCGCGTGCACAGCAATCCTCAGCATCTGGAGACCGGAGATACTGAGACAGATGAAAAAAGTTCCTAAGTCAAGTCTAATGGGTTTTGAATCCCCAGCTATGGCACACTACTATGTCCCTGGTCAGGAAAAGAACCAGAACACAACGTTACGAAAGACCAGCCGGGCACTAAAATTCAACAATATTCTGTCATAGACAGCTTTGGATCCATAAAAAAAGCAAAACCACAAGACAGTACTACATAAATAACATTAAAGAAACTATTTCGATACTGATTAATTTCTCTATTGCAAGAGGTAACTTGAGTATGAGCATACATATACTTGAGTATGCCGGAAAGCATACTAGCAAGGATGAGCAGGTCTACTGAAATAACCAAGAGAACAAGAGGGTCTAGACTAAACCAATAATTACCAGACTCATGCTCCATATGTGGGATGTCAAGGGTTAAAAATAAAATAAGTAAGCTAACAGTAGCGTGTAAATCCATTAAAAACAGATTTTTAAAAGTTTGAAGTAGAAGTGAATTATCTGGACAAAAAAGAAGGGCAATCTGGAAAATGCTAGACTTGAAAACGTAGCATCTCTGTTTGACATGACTGACCCCAGCGAGAGGACAGAATAAGATGCTCAGAAAATAACACAAAGAAAATCTAACAGGGAGAAAAAGAGAACCTCTTCAGGGATTTCAAAGTTTCCAAAACAAGCACAGAGTCCGTAATCAAGTCAGGTGGCAACCGAAGAGTTCCAAGAATTCCTTCAATAGTATCCTACACACACAAAAAAGCTAAGACTATGGGGGAAGATTAAAAATGGATCAGAAAACAAGGATAAGAGACAAGTCAGAGTGAGGAAAGGCCTACCTACAAAGTCACCGAGGATCTTGAGTGAATTCCTGGTAGAAAATTGGGAAGGATCATGTAAGCAGTAAATAACAGAAGAGAGGGCAACAGCTTTCCAAGTGTGGAGAAGAAAAGAATAAATCCCATGCACTTGTGAAGATGTAAGCACACTTACCTTTCACAAGTTACTCAACCTGTAACAACTGAAGACTAAGGATTTACAAAGCAGAGCTGCTGCCCTTCATTTGACAAGACGCTCACAAAGATTGCTGTGATTCCAGGTGAAAGGCATAGACAGCACCTAACAAAAATGTTCTTCTCTGAAAGCTTCTGCTTTTAAGCCCAGGAGGCTACTGTTACTAACCCCACAATACTGCAGGCTCTCCAGGAGACTGCCTCGTTTGCACAGAGGTCACAACAGAAGTCCTGGAGGCCAAGCATTTACACCCAATGCCCCAAAAAGGGTTTCTGTGGAACATGAAGACTTTGACCAGCCAATGGCTATTCCACTGCTGTTTCTCAATGTATGTGACTCCCGTTCCCTCAGAAGTGGATGCCCCAACACCTTGCTCTGCAGAGATAAACACTATTTCTTCTTTGAAGTTCGTAATCTAGAACGTTCCAATACGTTCTGGGCTAGTCAGTGAGTTACCACTGAAACGGCTCTCAGTTTGCTCTTTGTAGGCACAACAGACACTGGACTGGAGGGTGCCAAGCTCTTGCAGCTTCCCTTTGATCACCACTGCAACGTTTCCATAGGGATAAAGGCATTAAGTTACATCTCATCAACAAAATCTATACAGGAATAAACTACAGCAGGGACAGACTTCATCTAACCATGCAACAGCTCAGGGATTTGGGAAAGTAACTTCCCAGGGTTGAGGATGAGACTGCGGTATGACTGCTGATCAGCCCTCGTGCTTAAGCACAATTTCAGCCTCTCAAGACAACCAACTCCTGTCTGAGCTAAAATACCTCTGTTGGAAAGATCTACCATCACAGTTTCACAGTGACCAGCAGCAGCCAACCCAACGGACCGCAGATGAACTCCTCCAATGATCAGTGACCCTTACAGTCAGAAGAAACTTGCATTTCATTTGCAGCATGAGTATCCGGCTTCCTCATCTGGACATTGGTTTCTGCTCATCTCCATCTGCTGCCTGTGGAGTTCCTTCTTCAGCTTCCATTTCTCATATCCCACAGAAGCTTTAAATGCTCAAATCAACTTTTAAATTGTTCACTGATATACTTTAACGTTTAAGTCTTCTAGCACAAAAATGATTTGCTAATTCTTCAACAATTCGCTTGGCTCCTTCTGAAACCTCTCCTTAGTCTACTTTTCAAGTCTGGTGGCAACCTCACACGATATGATCATGCCATATGTGGTTTTATCAGCGGGACGTTTGTCACTGAAGTCCTGATGCGCACTCAGCATTTCCCTAAACCATGGAGCTTATTTGTTTGGTTGTTTTTGCTTCAAGGCTGCCACAGGAGCTCCTGTTTAGGAGACTGAACTGAGACGGGAATGACATTCCCACTGCATCCAGCATGTATTTCAGGTTCACGTTCTCCACCCACACGCACACAGCTTGATGCTTCGCGGTACTGATGCACATTGCCCCCTGAACGCCAATTAAAGACAGCCGTTTCGCATCTTGCCACGCAGTGTTTCCAAAGCCCACATAAATGGCAAGTGAGGAGAAATCTGGAGACGAGCAGCACGAAGAGGACAAAGCTAGATTAATCTGGGACGGAAACTGTGAGGCCATATGGTTGATAAGCAGAAAAACTGCTAAGCTGAACGGCTTGGAAGAACATTGTAAAAGGCTTTCAAGTGGTGGGAAGACAGATAGGGAAGGTATTTCAGTGCAGGTGAGGCTACCTTCAGAGCATGCAGTAGGATTACTCCTCCTTTAAACTACTGATATAAACAGAAAAAAAGGTATCGCAACAAGTTTTTGTCAAAGCAGGAAAAACTAGAACTTATATTTAATTGGCAAAGCAGAGGCCTCACGGATTTTCATTTAGAAAGTTCTTATTTGAAAAAGCCTCCTTAACTGATCCTCCATACTCGATGCTCCTCTGAAAGCATGTCATCTGCTGCAAACTCAGGCGCTTGGGAGCCACATAATAACAATCCGCCCACAACGCGTTCAGCCTGCTTGCTGAACGGGACCTTTGGAACCATCAGCACACAGGGAACCGGGGGAAGGAGTTCAGTTTTAAATAGGAAGGGCATTTAATTATGGCATTATGGAACTACAAAATACAGAACAACCAGCAAGGTCTTAAAATTGTACAGTAACTTCTGGCACGTGGGATCACTAAAGGAAGACAGTAGTTGAAAGAAGTGACGTGTGTTACAAGGTGGGTGAACTAAGCAACAACTCAACATTTTTACTGGAGAGTACCAGGTGGGGGGAAGAAAAAAAAAAACAACACACACCATACTCCAAGTATACAGTGCCATCAGTAAACAGAAGAATAGGAAGAGGAAACAGCAAGAAGATTCCAGCAGCAACCGAAGTACCAAAAGGTACTTTCCTGCTGCACATTGTGAGGGGAGGCAGAGCGACTAGGCACATGATAAATACAACTTCACCCCTGTTTTCAAATGCAATACCTGATGGAAAAGGTGCTATTTTGATAGATCTGACACAATTTCTTTGTCATTTGTACTAAAATGCTACCCAGGATATAAAAACCCGGGGTGCTAGGACTGAGCTGGAGCTCCCCTAGCTCAGGGTTTCATTTTGGGCGTCTTGTAAGGAACAACTGAAGAGGACTAAGTTCCACAGAGTCACTGATACAATCTCCCTTCAAAACCAAAGTATGCCTCCAATTCTGAAATTCCTAGAAGTATAACCCATTCCCTCTTCTGAAGCCTCAACTAGTAGTAAAAGTAGTTTCCAACCACAAAAAAGTATTTTGTTCCTTCGGGAGCAGCAAGCTAAGAGAGAGCAGTGGCCAGGCGTACTCGGAACATACCCCACAGCAGCCTTAGGGGGCGTAAGGGCATGTTTCCTGTAACATGTCAGCCAGCCCGATGGCTGGGGAAACACACAGGAGGCTGTCAAACATGTGGAAAAGCAGTTTTCCCCTGGTACGAGACAGTGAAGCAAATGGTGGGGAAAAACCCTTACACCAGGGAACCCACTTGCTCTCAGTCACCTTATCAAGACACTGTACTATGAACAGTGAACAGCACCAACTGCCAGCTTTCCAAGGCCTCTTTTGGCACCCAGGCGGTGATGGAGGTGCTCACCATTCCTCTGCCGACAGCAGAGCTCTACATCCCATTTGGTTCATACCATCAAAACTCTAAATATGGAAAAACTTTCCTGTGAGCTTTTACTACTGAAGTGATGCAGCCCAAAGGAAGATCTCTACACAGAAAGTCCCCCCTGGTCTTGGCTAAACAGAATTTTGTCCAGCTGAGAAACAGAATGTTAGAGCAAACTGTTTGCCTGAGTTAGGATTAAAATTTGGAGTTACTCAACTCTCTTCTGAGCCACACCTCCACACCGAACATTCGCAGTTCCAGCTAGGAGGACACTAATTCTTCAGAACTTCAGAATATAAGTTTACTTAGAAAGCACCACATCTCATCAACGTTGCAGATTTGCTTAGCCTCACAAAAGAGCAGAACAGTTTTTCAGGGTGATAGCCTCACTTACCGTTCTTAGCTACACTGTTAATGCAGCTTCCAACTCACTTCTCATATCGGCTTTGGCTTCCAAAAAGCATCAGTTGCTTCCTAAATACAAGAACCTCCTGTACTGTAGAATTAGCTTACGCAATGTTTATGCAGCATAACCTCCCTGAACACCTCATCAGGGCACAGGGCAAGACATTCCCACTCTTCTGGGCTAAGAACTCTGTACTTTCCCTCTGGCCACTCTTCTCTCCCCAGTTCCATTTGGTTCAATTGCTCACAATCACCCACAGACCTTATACGTACAAGCAGTCCCCGTGGGGATGTACTATACTCATTAATCTGGAGTCTGAAACACAGAACATGGATTTAATGCAACACGTATGTGCACACACACACCTCCATGGGAGGACAAATGGTGTCCCAACCCAGTAACAAGATTTGAACCCTACGCTCCAGGTGAATCAGTCTTCTACCAGCTCACAGAAACAGTAAAAGTGCTGACAACATTTCACTGCAGCACAGACAGCTAATGCTTCCAGAGAAAAAAATAATGACAGCGTCAACTCAGAACACACTCTAAGTCAGAGTACATTTTCCCCTGAGGTATCTGGCAAATCAAAGAACATGGTTAAAAAAGCCGCTAACTTTTAAAATTATATAGAAATTTTATATAAATCTATATAGAATTTCTATATAGAAATCTATAAAGTTATATAGAAACTTTTAAAATTATATAGAAAAGTGTTATTGATTATTGTATTTATTGAATCCCTGCTCTCCAAGAGGAAAAAACAAAATCCATGCTGTTCCAAGATTAACTTATGTAAAAGACTTAACCTGAGATTAGCAAGGAATCTTTGCACTGTGCTTTGCTCGATTCCCTAGGGCAGTGGAATTTAGACTATATACAACACTGAATGAAATAGAAACTATCCCTATGAAACAAATGTCTTGAAAAAATATCAAAGATTCTCAATAAAATATGAGAATTAGTTGAAACATATTAAAGCATCAAATTAAACTACAAACTAGAGAGCATTAAGCATGTATGCATTTACAGGAAGATATGCTAAAAAAAGGGAAGGAAACCAAGTGAGCTTCAGAACTGATTATGACTGACAGGAAAGGAAGGCACGGAGCCATCATAAATGCGTTAATATGGAGAAATGCCAATGATTCAAGAGACAAGTTAAATTTAGCTTACTCACTAGGAATATATTAAGTAACAAAAAAAGCAGCTTTGTTACTTCTTTTTAAATATAAAACCCTTAAAAAATAGGTAACAAGCCTTGTAAAATAACCCTTGAAAGAGCAGCAAAAAGAAAACTGAACATAGACGAATGATGCAACCTAGACTGCCACCAGCCCGCTCTCATTTGGCAGGAGCGGTGACATGCAACAGAGAAAGCACCCAAAGGCAGAAGAAAAGTCCCTCCGGACCATCAACAGATATTCAACATGAATATCCAG
>NW_010239609.1:0-8181 GCF_000690775.1 Eurypyga helias | reverse complement strand
GGAATAGCGGGAACTGCAAGCTACGGGAAGACAGCAGCACCACGGCAGATGCGTTGCTGATTATGCCCCCTTCTTACAGGGAACTGGTTTTACTCCTCCTACGTGCATCTGCTGCTGCCCACGCTAAGAGGCAGGCTACTGGGCACACCTGGTCCAGATCCAGTACAGCCTTCTCTGTGTTTCCAACAGCCTGAGCATGATTCACATGCCGTTTTGGGGTTATCAAGGCAACGGCTGTACAATCTCAGCACCTTGACATACAACTGCACAGAAAACATCACTGAACCTAACAGGAAAATACTTACTGATCGTCACCATCTTTTGTTATCATGTCTATAAGGAGGAGCGCTCAATTCTCTCCTCCTTCCATTTCAAACACAAAGAAGTTGAAAGCCCAGTCTTTCTACCCGATTTGCCCTCCACGACGCAGCCACCTGGGGTGCAGGAAGGCTTAAGGTTAATCCAGCAGGGCTCGTTATAACCCCGAGACACCAAAGCACGCTGCTTTCCCGGGGGACAGCCTTTGCCCTGGCCACCTATCACAGGATAAGCACCTTTTCAGCAGCCTGCGTGCTGATCAGCGTGCACCAGCATCAATCCCGACGAGGAGAGGCATCCAGCTCCTTCCTCCCAAACAGCGTTTTTGAGCAAACGGTTATTATGCATTTAGCCGATGAGACTAAATAAGGGCCCAAGAGCCAGAGAGCAGAACTTGCAAAACCAACACACCCAACCACACAAGGAAGACGTTATGTGGAATACACACGCTTAGTTTCTTAACTAACAGAGATAAGCCAAAAGAAATAGTCAAGACAAAGTACAAAGGAGCAGATAATCCTATACGTACGATTTAAGACAATTCTTTCACCCTGCATTATGAGCATCCAGACAAGCAATTTCACAAGTTCTACATTATAGTAAGCAACTGTTTATTTCTGTGCCATCAGAAGATATTAAGCTGCATACTGATGACGGTTTTCATTTAAGTATCACCACAGGATAATTACAAGCCTTTACATATCAGACTACCTGCTGAAAAAAAGACTGAGGCCTGGGAATGCTACAGGGCTCCTTCTTAGCTTTGCTTCATGTGGAAACAAAAGGTTCTGACGTGGTCTTGCTTGGCTGCCCCTCTAACCGTGACTGTCAACCGGCACTCAGTCAGGCACATAACGTGCATGTTCAGGTGCTTTTCATGCTGCACTCTCACAATACTGGGGAAACGGAGAATCTTCATAGGATTTTAATAAACTTTCTGTATCTCAGAAGCACAGAATTGTTTCAAAACAGGTTTCACTGACCTATTTGATCCTTTCTTCAAGTTTAACACCAGTAAGATCTTGGTCTCAAATGAGATCACTTGGCAGCAAGCTCTACAAGGTAACTGTACTGTACAGAAAAATGGTCTCTTTATCAGTATCAAGTCTGATGGCCTGTTCATGAGAAAGCAGGTACGCCACCAGACCAGTAACATCCCAGGGGTTGACCTCCTGCAGCACGACTGGGTAAGAGCAGTTACTTAGCACTGCAAGCAACTTCCCTTCTACACCATTCACTCTACACATACAGTATTTCATCAACACCTTGCTAACACCTGATTTAGAGAAGAGATTAGCAAGACAGCATCTGTGTAATATTCACAAGTTTCTAATTGCCTTGGCAGGCAGGAGGGGGGGTGTTAAGCTATTTCTAGACCCTCCCCTCTCCCCCCAGAGATCTGAGCATTCACTACCAGCAGCTTTAGAAATATACTCCAAGATCCTTTTTGCTCTGAAATGGTAGAGGATGATTTTTTTTTCACTGCGCAGTCTGCAGAGGTAGCTTTTTAAGTAGACTAGCTCAACATAAATAGCACTTTCGTCTCCTAAGCACTGCAGAAACCTAAGCTATTTAATCCTTACACAACCTATTTGAAGCAGGCTTTAAAACAGAAGTCTGTTGCTAAGACAAGAAACCAGCAGCAGAACTACTGAAGAATATTTATATTCAAGATTTTATCTCTTCCTTCTACCCCAAAAAAGGGATCCACAATAGCCAGTAATAAGGAGGCTTTCACAGAGAACACACGGTCACTAAAAACAAGTGAACAAGTTTGACCAAACAGAATAACCCAACAGAACATGCTTGCTTGCTTACTTTGCCAAGAAGTGCTGCCCAGGCCACGTGCCGTCTTCATTTTTCACTTCTATTAGAACAACCTAGAAGAGAGTTCAGATAATAAAGGTAACTGCAAACCTGCTACACGTTTTGCAAAATCATGAACAAATCACATTTACAATGTTTGTTCAAAGTACACAACAGCAAGTAAAAAAGATGTTGTATCAGAGAAAGCAGCACATGAGAATCTACAACCAAAAAGGTATGCCCCTTACCTGACCCTGATAGAGCCCCGCGTCTTGCACAGTGCTATCCAGCTTGCTGAGCTGCTCGTAAGTGTTACTCATGTACCTGTTCCATAACCTAGTTTCTTTCTCAGCTGGGATATTAAATAGCTTTCTCATTTCCTTCTCAATCGTGGCTGTTCAGGAGGAAAAAAAACCACAGAAATGCCTCAAACATGAGTGCTTTTGAAAAACAATGAGAAGCCTGACATTCAGCACGGAGGTACATCAGTGATCCTTCAAGAACCTTTGAGCAGAAAACATATCATGGAAGCTACAGCTGCTCATATAACTTGTCTAATATTTAGTCTAAAAGAATGAAAAACTTCTGTTTTCAGTCATGCACTTCCCTGTCAAGCCCTCAAACTAATCATGTTCAGTACACACTGAGCAGTTTCTGTTCGAAGGCCAGCTTCTGTGAAACAGTCATCTTTTGAATACACAGGCTCAAGAAGGAAGCGTTTTCAGTTACTAATGTCAGGCCATACACCAGCAAGCTGATAAAATGCATCTTCATGGACATACGACAGCTGACATTTAACATGTTTATATGGCAAGCCCTCAAACTAATCATGTTCAGTACACACTGAGCAGTTTCTGTTCGAAGGCCAGCTTCTGTGAAACAGTCATCTTTTGAATACACAGGCTCAAGAAGGAAGCGTTTTCAGTTACTAATGTCAGGCCATACACCAGCAAGCTGATAAAATGCATCTTCATGGACATACGACAGCTGACATTTAACATGTTTATATGGGAAAATAGAGCAATGATACAGGGAATGAAAGAGAGAGAGGAGCCAAACTTCAGGAAGAACCATTAAGATGTCTAAAATACGTACATACTAAGAAGAAGGAATCACAGGAGAAGCAGAGACAGAAATGCTTTGCACAAGTGACACGAATGTTCTTAAGGACATGAGTTAGTAAGCAACATGCTCCTTGAAGCTCTTAGCCACAGTGTCCTGTGCTGCACACAGAATCACTGCAGCTGGGGAGACTCAGGAGGTTCCTCCTCCAGCCACGTAAAGCAGAGTCAACACGGAATTCAGATCAGGCTGCTTGGGTCTTATCCAACCAGGTGCTCAAAACTTGCAAGGAAGGAGATTCCCCTGCCTCTCTAGGCCCTGTTCAGATGTCTAGCTGTCCTGATGGGGAAAATATTTTCATCATGCTCAGTTGGAACCTGTCCTGCATGTTTATGACTATGGTCTGCCATTCTCTTACTCTGTGACTCAGTAAACAGCCTGACCGCGTCCTCAGAAACCTCCTCGTAGGTGCTATAAGGTCCCCCAAAGCCCTCTGTTCTCCAGGTTAAGTGCAGCTCCCTCAGCCTCTTCTCACACATCACATGCTCCAACCCCGACTACCCTGCTGGTACCCACTAGATTCACTCCAGTTTACCAACACCATTCTAGTTCTGGAGGGCACAAAACATCCCCGGAGGCGGCATCTGAGCACAGTTTCACCTACCAGAGAACGACTTACCAACGGTATCTGCTTTGCTGAAGTGGCAGCTAATCACGTTGTCAGGATCACTGCTCTCACACAGCTTCAGCTCAAGGAGATAAACTTCAACCTTATAGTGCTTCACAAACAGACCGTATTCCACTACCTGCAGACAGAAGGCAGATGCGATAAGCACCAAGTTCGGATACTGCGCAGCCCCATGTAAGGCACGTTTGTCTAAGAATTTTAAGTCTTTAGGAGCCTTGCAAGCCAAGCCACAAACCAAACACTGACTTGCTCTCAACTCCAAATGCAGTCACAACTCTGTCAGCTAGTCTGGGAGGCTGGTGTTGTTTTTAAAACAGAATAAATCCTACAGTGCTCTCCTCCACAGCAGAGTTCCAAAGGTGCATCATCACAGCTGAACTCAACATGCCAGCTCGTTAACCATGAAAAATGGATACCACAGTCAAAATGGATCATACAGTCAAAGCATTCTAGAACAAAAAATTATCTTTCACTTCTAGTCTTTGGCTAAGGTTTACATAAAATAAAGAAACAAGCCTGGAACACAGGAGCAAAATCCCTTCTGTTAGAAGAGTAAGTCGATTATCATCAATATTTTTCTGCATGGTATACAGAATCTGCCTCATTACTCTCCCCTTGCAAGAGCAGATAAATATGGCAGAGCTTGTTTTGATGACGTTGCTTTATTTCAGAGCCACTTTCCAATTAATTCTGCATTTGAGAGAATATTCCAATAGGTACATCTACCCATCCCACTAGGCTGCAGCATATTTTTAGGAAGGTACTCTGCAAGACTAGACACCACTCTTCAGCTACAGATCACAAAAACGTTATGCCACAAAGAAAAGCACATTTCAGAGGCCAGTTACAAGACAACTGTGATGTAACTGGGCAGGGAAGACGCCTCAGTTCTCTCCACAGTTCTTTGCAGCTATAAAGTCTGTCAAATTGTGATCATAGCTCACTGAACCAACAGGTATAATTTTCAAAAGTAGTAGTGTTTAAGAAGCATTTGGCAATGTCCTTAATACTTTGCTTTAATTTTCAGTCAGCCCTGAGGTGGTCAGGCAGTTGGACCAGATGATCAATGCAGGTCCCTTCCAACTGAAACCGTTCTTCTATTCCATTCTCCCTGCCTGAGACCAGGCTCGCTGTGATCTATTTCTGTATCATTTTACAGAAAAAAAAAAATACCCAGATTTGGAAAGAAACGAAGAAATAACACTAAGACTTAGTGTGAGAATTTGGCTGAACTACGCTTCCCTCCTCTGAGCTTTTATGGGGTTGTATTTGATATGCAAAGTGCTTTAAAGGTAAATAATTAACAAATACATTTGGAAAGATCTTCTGTATTCCGCTGTTCCAACAGAAAGAGAAAGTAAACCACCCTGTTTAAACAGCTTCTTGGCAGGCAGATTAAGATTTTTTTTTTTAAAGAATGCAAAGGAACAAATTCACCAGTTCTCCATTTCTTTTTCAGAAAGAATTTCATTAAATGGGACTTCCTGTTCCCCAGGATTCTATAGTTAGAAAGAAATGATTCTCTGATAAGTAAGTAAGAACTGTATCCAGAAATTGAAGAACCCTATCCAAGAATAAATTTCTGATCAGATCACTATGTCCAATAGGACAGATGAAGAGCAAGAGGAGTTTCTGATCATCTGCAGATGTCTTTTAAAGAGTGTCTGATCAGCTACCCTGTTCTCTGCCAAAGAGACTCGGGTCACCCCGCTGGAGAGCGATCCGAGCACAACACACGCACAGCCACTGAGGAAGCACTCTGTATTTTGCACATCAATTCACTTCCCAGTGGCAGTCCGCAGAAGACCGCCCAAACATACGATTTCAGATTTTCAAAAGAAACCTGAACTACAAATAAATCTAATCTAATCCTCCTGTACTTGTCTCTGATCATCAGGCACATAGGGATGGAAGAAATACCCGCCTATAAAATTACAAAGGTGCCTGAAAATTGCTTCCTAAATCCTACTTTCATGGATATTTTGATGTATGAATTACAGTTGATCCTGCTTTAGGAAAAGGATTAAAGCATTCCAGGACCACAGGTTTAAGTGATTTACTTCCAATGCTATCTGGAGAGCACTGCAATCAGATACCGACCACGCTTAACTCAGGTGCAGTGCTGCAGCTTGTGTCCCCCACTGACCTTTCACTCCATATGTTTTGTAAGAGGCTGCAACATCCCACAAACCTACTATTCTGCTGTATTTCAACCTTTTTTTTTAAATATAAAAAACTCACTTCAGTTACCTGGTTAAAAATAAACAACAGAGATGAAACGCTCTTACGAATTCAGAACTTTAAAAATTTCATAGACTCATAGAATGGTTGGGGTTGGAAGGGACCTTAAAGATCATCCAGTTCCAGACCCCCTGCCATGGGCAGGGACACCTTCCACTAGACCAGGTTGCTCCAAGCCTCATCCAGCCTGGCCTTGGACACTTCCAGGGATGGGGCATCCACAGCTTCTCTGGGCAACCTGTCCCAGTGCTTCACCACCCTCTCCATGAAGCACTTCTTCCTGATATCTCATCTAAACCTCCCCACTTTCAGTTTAAACCCATTACCCCTTGTGCTGTCACTACAGGCTCTTGTAAAAAGTCCCCTCCCAGCTTCCTCTGATCTGTTCAGTTCAGTTTACTCTGAACTGGGCCACTCTGACTGAGCATCTTCTGCCTGTAAACCAGCACTAGCTCTGAGCTCCAGCCCTCAATGATCAGTGTTTGATAGAGGCCTCTGATACCCCAAGAAAAGCAGGCTCATACAGTTAAGCCTGTCACTCAAGTGTTTCCCCAATAGCTCCCAAACCTCTTGTCCAACTTCCTAATTTTTCAGGAACGTGTCTAGTAACACGCCGGGCTTTGTGAAAGCTGTTAGCCAGCTCATGAACCAAAGCTTCCTCACTCAGACAGGCACCGAGCAGTAACAGCACTGCTTTTTCTTCTCAGTACAGACTTTCTATTCCTCAAGAAATGACCTGTTTCTACTAAAACCACACCTCCTTTACACGTTATAATCCTCTGCCACTCCCTCCACTTCTGGTTTATAGGGGAGTTCTGTCTGCTCAGCAGAGTGCACCTGGGATCATTTACGCTTTCTGAAGATGTCATAATTTCTCTTTATGTATGATTTCCAGCCCACACTGAATAACAACACTCCAGTGCCACTAATCAGCATGAGCGGGCCTGCAAGAGAGGGATCTTACTTCCTTTTACTGCTCTGATGCCCCACTTTCCAGGGTCTTGCACACCTCAAAGCAACCCTTACCGTAACATAATGCTACTTAAACTTAAGCAGTATTAATTCTGTACATTGTATCCAAAAAAAATCAACTTGTGAATTTCACCAGAACAGGTGAAATATACTCAGTGTATACTCAGAATACATTCATGGGTGCACTTGCTAAACAAAACTAAGACTTACAGAACAAAACCATAAATACGTATCTTCTCATGCGTTTAGAATCCCAGAATTTTGGAATAAAAAATAACAAGAAGCACCTTAAACTCCAGAGGAATTCCCAGAACCATCTGTATTAAAAGACAATATATTCAAATGCCTCATTCTGTCCCAGAAGATAAGCCTGACTAGCACCTTGCATTTTTCAACAAAGCACAAACTATTCCATGCAACATAAAAGCACTGCACTAGTCCAAACAATCATAAAGAGTTAACCAGAACAAGGTTTGTGGTTCTCACCCCATATAACCATCAACCAAGAATCACAGAAGACAAGTATTTTAACTGCAATATTGGGAGGACATTCAGACAACAAGGCAAAAAGATCTCGTGTTATTCGCTCCAAAGAGCTGCTGAGTTTCCTGTCTTAACTCACACTTATCAAAATAAATATCATCTAAGTTTGGTAGAGATCAGATAATGAAAGCAGGCTGAGGAGAACTTGGTTCACCCATACTTACTTTTCTCACAATAGGCTGCTGCCCATCTGTGCAGCCATACCACGTAACTAGTTTATTCCAGGCTTCAGTGGGAACCAGTACATAATCTAGCTCATCAATGAGGTGTTCTTTTAAACTCTGTGTTTCTGGATCTAAAAGAAAGATAGACATAAGAAAGCATAGCATCAAACAGAACCCCTTCTTCTCAAGGACTACACATATATGACCACAACCCTAAGGAATACCAACACTCCTATGGGTAGGTAGAAACCACACCAGTCTCCTCACTTACAAGGCTAGGACAGCTGCCTGTAGCCTCCCAGAACACATGGCTCCAAAAGCGAAAGCTGCACGAGGAGACGACTGTACACGGGAGTCACTCACCCGAGCCCCGGCTGCGAGCCGAGC
>NW_010239608.1:6549-12256 GCF_000690775.1 Eurypyga helias | reverse complement strand
CCCCCCGCCCCATCTCCATCCACTGCGACGGATGCAGAAAGCCCGGGGCTCCCTGCGCGAGGGCACAGCGATCCCTCATTACCAGGAAACGCTGCCCTTCCTCCGCTGCGGGACGGGAGCTGGAACGCAGCCCTGGGCGGAGAGCTTCCTCGCTGCCAGCTCCGATCAATCGCCGAGCTGAGAGCGCAAAGCCAGCTCCGCTGCGCTGCCCGAGTCATGCTTCACACACCAGCTTGTTGGCACTCGCGTTAGGAAGCCCCATGGCCACACCGGGGCTGACACCCCTCCAGTGTCATCCCAGGAAGCCGTCGGGTGTCCATGGGCAGTGATGAAGCACAGACCTGGGTTTCACCAGGGTTAGTGGTCTGTCGCCCCAGGGGCAGGCAGGGGCTTGTGCTAGCCACATCGTTTCAGATACTTTACAAAACTGGTGCTAATCTGCGCTTGGCTACTGCAGCAGCTTTCCTTTGGAAACACCCTGCATCCAGAGTCCAGGGAGGAGCCTGCTTGAAGAGGAAATTGCATTTCGAAACAGGAGGAATCCATGCCTAAACCTGGAGGCAGTCGATATCTCATTGAGATCCTTTTATTTACA
Organism: Eurypyga helias; assembly: GCF_000690775.1. Classification (NCBI taxonomy): domain Eukaryota; kingdom Metazoa; phylum Chordata; class Aves; order Eurypygiformes; family Eurypygidae; genus Eurypyga; species Eurypyga helias. Next base: position 11,661 of record NW_010239608.1, on the reverse strand, counting down.
ACTCCCTTTAGAGCAACCTGCTGTTGTTGGTTAGACTGGAAAGAAGTTAATCTTTACTGAGAAGTTTATTTAAGAGAGTCTTGATTCAATCTCCAGTTCCCTCCTTCCAGATCAACAGTCGGCCCCAAGCCAGAGGAACAGACTATGTTTCCAAGAGCCATCTGCACCCGTCCGATTGCTGTTTGACTGCCTGGGCTTGACGTTGCTAATTATATCTGCCCATTATTTCCTCTGACAGCAGAGACAGTTCTGCTGGGTCAGATTATCAGTCTTGGCAACAACAGCCAGAAAAGATGAAAAACAACTCGGGGTGGGTGGGCGGAGGGAGGGACACACTTCAGGTTTGCCTGAGGCAGAGAAGCTAAACCCAGGTCTGACACAGAACACTCTGCAGCTAGACCACCCTTTGGTCTCAAGCATCAGAAGACAATCAATAGCACAAAAATAAGTGATATTGTATTATCTGCCTGGATCAGATAATTTACAAGTGGCAAAGCCAGCATCATGGTTCAACATAGTCCACTCCACACCAGGTAGGGCCAGGAAGATGGGTGTAGCAAACCTCAGGGGCTCTTCAACAAAGCCAAGACAACTCTCTGTCCTCTTAAATACGCCAAAAACTTGGCAAAAAGCCCACGGGTGTCAGCACAATCACTTCCATGGGTGGCCCAGTGCTGTAAGGGTCCCTTGGGGATGCAGACCTTATGCATGTCCCTGCTGCAGTTGAGGCTCTGGAGCTTGGGGAACAACCTCTGACCCATCACAGCTCCAGCAACATTTTGCTCCCTTTTCCAAGTCACAAAGAGCAGCGAGGAGCTGCTGCTGAATGAGGAGAGCCTCACAAAGCCAATTTCTCCTTTCCTACGGCAGGCAATAGCACTACACTAGAAAACATTTGGCCCTGCAGATTAAACTGCACTCAGGAAGAAGACAGCTTTCCTATCTATCATAATATTGATAAGTGTAATGCAGCCTAATGAGACAACACAGATTGCTGGCAAAAGACAGGGCACCAGCACAGCCTGGCACTGCTCCAAGGGCTTCATACTGCTTTTCGGCTCTGAGGGACCTGACCCGTTACAGATAAGTGGTATCAGCAGCTTTATCAGAGCCCAGCAGCCTGACACCTGCATCACCCTCCTCCCCTCACACACCAACGAATGTCTTTCCTCACCACTGAAAGAAAACCACTTACCCTCCCAGCCTCCCTCAGATCCCAGCAGAAGATCCTTGCAGCCAGTGAGCAGTTTATAGCCCCGAGCAAGCACTGACCAGCTGAAATCCGTGCAGAGCAATGAATTCAGAGGAAATGACCTGCAAACAGCAGGAGCGATTTCAAATGCACCTGCAATTTAGCCCCATTGTTTGGTCTCATTGCTGGTAGACTGTGTCTCTGATAGCTTAATTACTTGCCTATTTGCCCTGGGAAGTACAGCTCTAAGAGTGGAGGATTTACAGCCAGATCAGGAGTTTCTACTTCACTGTCTCCCTTGCCCAGTCCTGCTCATTCTCAGCCCAACCCCATTAACCCGACATAATGTCTCCCTGATCTGCCCTTACAACACTTTCTGGGGGAGATCTGAGCCCCACCAAACTCATTCCTCACCTGTGAATTAAGGAGCCAAATTTCATCCTCTAAATCTGTTGAATTTTGCTTTCTTAATTTCACTGCAATCACTAACCCATGCCTTAGCCTTTTCTGGCTGAGGAGCCCAGCCTAAGGCACAGCCCAGAGTAAACCCTCTACCACCACCAATTCTGTAAGGATTTCTCTCTCTTACTCACTTTGCCAAGAGAGGAGATCTGGGAATGATCTAGGTTTATCTCGATTATCTGAGATGGCAGCAGAAGGGAGAGATGCATGCTCAATCAGCCAGCACTAAAGGAGCTGCATTAGCAATTATTATATTCAGCCTTATCTCCTAAGGACAATTTCACCAAAGTTGCTAAATCTGACCCTGAAAGTGCAGTCTGAAACACCCAGATTATTTTTTTCAAAGGCTCTAAGTTAAATAACAGAACCATGAGGGTGTGGGGTAGGTGCATGGAGGGGTGGTGTTGGAAATGTCACTGAAGCCCAGAGCAGAGGGGGACTCTGGAAAGGCTCAGCTGTGGCGGTGGGGAGTGAGGTGGAGTGGGAGCTGGGGAAGATCTCTTGGTGCTGGGCCATGCACTGAGGAGTGCAAGCCCTGATTGATTCAATTACTGCATGTCCCAGGAGGGCTTTGATCCTTGACTATGAGAACAGCCTGGCCAAGTGTCAGGTAAAGGGCAGCTCCTGGGGCACGCAGCAATTTACCCCATGGGTGCTCCTTGCTCCCAGCCCTGCCTTGAGGGGAGCTGCACATTACTGTGGGGTGCAGTGAGGAGGAGCTGCCTTGCTTTGAGGTCATACTCCTTTCCCTTCCCTTTAACAGCCTGTCCCAGGCAGCAGCTATCAAACCCTGTAGGAACAGGTCTTTATGTAGACACCAGCTTTTAGGACAGAATAGCAAAGTTCCCCAAATCTTCACATTTCTCCCCCATTTCAGGATTTTGAAAAGGGAAATGAAGGTTCTGTTTCCATAGCTCATGAACCTGCACTGAGCAGTTCTGTGCCTGGCCCCTCGTGTCTAGGAACGGGCATCCCCTGCAGCTCTCCCACCCCCCGGGGTGTGTTTCCCCACCACTGCCTGAGTTCCCTCTGCCTCTCCCATTGAGACTCCCTGTATCCTGCTGCTTATCCCGAACCTGCCATGAGGTTATTAAATTATACAAGATCAGAAGATTTGGGATGCACTTAAAATATCCCCCAATAAGGGGGTTAAAAGCACAGAATCCTTGGTCCAGGCTGCAGGGGACCAGGGGATGTGACGCTGTTCTCATCCTCTGTGGTTCTTGTGCTCAGCAATAGGGACCATAAGGGGAGGTTGGCATTCGGTCAAAGATGCGATCTCCATCCCCTGCTCGGCCCCAGTGACTCCGAGGTGTCCCAGGAAGGAGGTGGTACTATGGTACTATGGTCGGTGCAGTCACCCCTGTTCCACACAGCCCTCAGACTTCTGTTCTGTTTTTCTCTGTCTCCTTGGGTTTTTACACAGAGTGAAGAGACTGAAGGGCAGGGTGAGGTGGAGAGAGGGTCCCAGGGCAGCCTGGCTGCAGGGCATCCCACCCTACCCCCTCCAGCCCAGCCTTACAATGTAGACGTCAGGATTTCAGCTGCCATCCCAGACAGGGGTCCTCCAAAGGGAAAAGCCCCCCTTTGGGTAGGTCTCATCATCCACCCAAATATAATCACCCTGCTGCGAAATGTAAACCGACGCAGCAGTTTTCAAAAGAGGAAGAAAAACCACAAGGATGGAAAGAAAAAGCAGTGGGGAGCTGCTGCACAGAGGGCCTGTGGACAGCCCTGCAGCCGCAGCCTGGACAGTGCACGGCCAAGATGAAGCTCAAGCCAGGGAGGAGTTCAGCTCCATCCCTGCCCCACCACAAGCCAGGGGAGCTCCTCTGGGGGCTGCTTGCTCCTCAGTGTCTGCGAGAAGCTCCGGTGCCAAATGGGGAGTGGAAGTAAAGGGGGAGCTGCTCCCAGGAACAGCACCAGCGAGGCAGCCATGCTCTCAATTTTCCTCTGAGCCCCAGCAAGGTCATACGTGGGATAAAAAAGCCCCACGTCATCCCAAGCACCCTGTCCTAGTGAGCACCATCAGCAGACCTGACCCCCACCACCCAGCCACAGCCCTTGGTGCTGTACAGCAGATCCAGGAGGTGTCCGGATCGCTCCCACTCCCCCCTCTCCGTATGTCTCACGTCTCCCACTTCCCCCCAGACCATCTCAGTGCTGCAGACCCCATCAGAGCCTGGGACTAAGGCTAGGGCATATCCCCAAAGGGATTAAAAGAATTTAGGTGTGCCAGTTTGCAAAAAAGGATCTCATCACCTTGCTGCCCACAGCAGAAAAACCCCAGCCCCGAGGCGAAGCCCGGCCAGATAAAAATAACCCGGCAGCAGAGGAGTGTGCGCTTCGCCGCTGCCTCTCACACGAGCGAAAAAGTAACGCCGAGAAGAGCACAGCAGAGCACCGAGAGCACGCAGCAGCTCAGTGTCCGCCGGCTCGCTGCGCTGCACCGGAGGCTGATGCTCGCGGGTCTCTGGAGCAAAGCGGCACGATGGGGATCCTGCCAGGCTGGGGCTGGCTCTTTCTCCCAGGTGAGGAAAGGCTCTGACCGTGCTGGCGGTGCTCTGGCTCCTGCTAGCACCAAAGGCCTGGGGGTGCTGTGCCCTCCCGGGGCCGTGAGCTCCATGTCCGGCACCGACAGAGCTGCAGCCTCATGTCTGGGGCTAAAAGCTGGCAGATGGGGTCTCCCCCAAAATGCTTCTTCCCAACAGCAGCTGAGGAGGGAAGGCTGGCTTTGCAGCCTTGTCTACAGTGTCACTGCGGGTTTCTTTGCAGTTTGCCAGGCCCTGGTGGTCCCCAGGGAGGTCAGTGGCCAGATAGGGGAGACGCTTTCCCTCCGCTGCTGGTACCCCCGGGGCTATGAGAGCTACAACAAGTACTGGTGCCGGGGAGCCAGCCGGGACTCCTGCCGCAAAGTGGTGGAGACGGCGGGCAGGGAAGTGCCCCGGCAGCACGGCCGGGTCTCCATCCAGGACAGCTACATCTTCTGCGTGGTCCTGCTCACTGTGGAGAACCTCTCCAAGGAGGATGCTGGGAGTTACTGGTGTGGGGTCGAGAAGACAGGCAGGGACATGATGGAGCCAGTGACAGTGAAGGTGATCCCAGGTAAGCCCTGGTGTCCAGCTGGATGGAGGTTTTGTTGGCCAGGACCCATTTTTGAAGAGGCCGTTTGCTCGTGGACTAGCAGTGACCTGGGAAGAGGCAGCAATGCAGAACAAATTCCCTGGGACCCTGTACAAACTAGTGACAGAGGTAGGGAGGGGTGACAGGATTCTTTCTGCAAGGGATGCTTACAGATGGAGGCAGAGCTTTCTAGAGCCCAATGCAGGGTCCAGCCCCGGGCTATTTTTGGGGTTCCCGGCACTCATCGCTGCGCAGGCAGGACAGCAAAGCCACTGGCTACACGCAGCAGCGAGCGCTAATGCTGACCCCCAGCGCTGTGGCCAAACCCAGCCTCT
>NW_010239608.1:5915-6504 GCF_000690775.1 Eurypyga helias | reverse complement strand
AGAGTTGGATTAACCCTCCCTGGCCTGACTGATCCAACCACCCGTTCATGACGGGTGGAGACATGTCTCTCCATGGCCCAGAGAGGCAGGGGGGAGGCAAGCCTGGGCAGGGTGCATCCCACAAGGATGCTGGCAGGCAGAGGCGTGTGCTGGAGGGGACATGGGCAGATATTTGCCCACTGTCAGAGGGGATGTGGGTTACCTCCAGCCCCCCGTTCCCACCAGGACCTTTGTTTATGCAGCTGTATCAGCTACCCCGGCAGCTTCTCCAGCAAACCCCACCCCCTGGATCTCCACCACCCTTGATCTCCACCACTGCGAGAGACCACGTCCCCAACAGCAACATCACCGCCATGGGGTGAGCCCGGGGCCTCGGGGACCAGGGTGGGTGTGGGGAAGGGCAGGGGTTCTCACCACTGTGGGCAGAAGTGAGTGTCCCTGAGGGGACTCACGGGAGGACACAGGGTCTTCATCCATCAGCCATTTGGGGGTGATGCAGCAACAGAGACCAAAGTGGGGTCCCAGGCCATTGCCTGGCTTTGCCTCCCACCCCATGGCTGGCTGCTGCGGGGCGGGGGGGGGGGACCAC
>NW_010239608.1:0-5903 GCF_000690775.1 Eurypyga helias | reverse complement strand
ACTGCAGAAGCAAAACAGCAGCCTTGGGAGGGAGAAAACGAGCTCCTCTCCCCTCACCTCCAGTCCTGGGGGGCCAGCCATGAGCACCCTGGTGCCCAGCGTGGTCCTGCTCTCCCTCCTGGCTGCTGCCGGCTCCACCGGGCTCCTCTGCACCCTGCGCAGGAGGAGGGAAGGTAACGCTGCCCGTGCGTGCCCCATCCCAGGCACACCCCGGTGCCCATCCCAGGACCTGGGGGACAAACCCACCCTGGGCACGGGGCTGTGGGCAGCTTCCCCCTCCCAGCGACCCAGAAAACCTGCACCCACGTCGCTGCCCCCTGGCAACAAAGCCCCGGGTGTCACCACGGAGCCGGACCACAGCCCCATCTATGACAACAAGCTGGACCTGGCCGAGGTGAGGGCCCCTGGTGCGGGAAGCGCGGGCAGCGCAGGCAGCGTGGGCAGGGGCCATGCAGCGTGGCTGTTCACCCTGGGCAGCCCCTGCATCGCCCAGCTGTGCCTCAGGGCTGTGGGGACATGCTGTCCCCTCTCCAGGGTGGCCGCAGTGACATGGAGCAGGACCCCAAGCTGGAGGATGACAATATCTACACGAACACCCTGTGTCAGGAGGAGGTGACAGGAGTGACCGGCCAACATTCTCCAAGGGAAGAGGTTTCCTACTTGTTCTAGCAGAGCATGCCTCGTGGGCAGAGGGTCCCCAGGATGTCCTTGTGATCACGCCCAGGACATCCGTGCTGCAGCAGAGGAGGCAAACGAGCGCTGCAGGAGGCAGTGGCTGCTGTCCCACCACTGTGGCATCTCGGTGGTGTGACAGCTTCTGCCCATGATGCTGGAGCTGAAGGCCATGTTGTCACTGTCCCCTGGTCCACAGGACGCCACGAGTCCCCTGCCTCTGCGTTGCTTTGGCAGATTGGCCCACAGCTGGCAAGAAACCATATCCCTGATTCCTGCACAGGCTGAGCAGGATGTTTTCCTGGCTTGGCAGCAGGGTGTTTTCCCAGCTTGGCATCAAACAGTTTGCTTTGGGTTCAGATAAATACAATAAAGAGATTCCTCTGCAGGAGCTCAGTCTGGGGGTGAAAAGGGGACAATGTGGTGTACCCTCAGAGCTGTTCTGCAGCTGCTGTCCCCTTTGGGGGTCCCTGGGGCACCCCAGTACTGCTGGGGATGCATTGGGAGGGGGAAATGGGAACTGACATTGAAAGCAAGGAAGATGAGAGTGGCTGAGGAGGTGGCTGGAGCCCACGCCGTCCAGCCTTTCCAGGAAAGCTTCTCAGCAGAAAGCAGGTTTGCTATCTCCAGCCACTTCTTGAATTTGGATCTTGCTGCTGTTCCCAGCGATTTGGCTCACGGCGGTCAGCCGGCTTGCTGGGAATGAATGGGGTTACCTGATGATCAGAAGGAAAACCCAGAGCTGCTTCTTCCCATGGCAGGGGGACAAGGAGGGAAGGGAAGGGGGAAAGGAGCTGCTTCAGCATCTGGCAGGGATGGGGGGGGTCGTGCCTACTGCTCTTTCCAAGGGGCATTGAGGAGGGAAGCCACCAGCAAGGCAGCTGCCAGGGAAGCAGCTTTGCTTTTTGTGTTTGGGTTTCTGAAACTTACAGTGGAAACATTTAATTTTGGAAGAAAAACAGTATTGTCAGCCAAAACCCATGGCTGTGCCAAAAGGGACATATCTGAGGCAAAATGAGACACTTGTACCTGAGAAAACAAACAAAAGGAGCCCAACCTGCACTGGCAGCCAGCTCGGGAGTTGGGCAGCAGTGGTACAGCAGGTCTGGCAATCCATCATCCCCATCCATCGTCCCAGTCCATCACGACTGGGACAGCATCCTGGTAGTCCCAACCAGCCCACCCGCAGGGGCTGACCTGCATTCACTCCACCCTGTCCCCTCACCCCACTCTGGCCTGTTTACCCCTGCAAAACCCCCCAAAGCCCCTCTGGATCTGTGCATGGGGAAGGGGCTGCATTCCCTGCTGGGATGGGTGTCGCAGTGGAGGAACCTGCTGCCTTCTGGCATTTTGCTGGAAACCAGCGGCTGTTTCAGTATGAAAGCAGAGTCTCTCTCATGTGACACTCCCTGGGTGATTCACAGTCTGTGGGTGAAGGGGAGGAAGCAACTGACTTTAAAAAAGACATCCAGGGTCTGTGTGTAAACACTGCTCAAGGAAGCGACGGAAGAAGGAGGCTCGGAAAACTCCTGGGGCACCCGTGTGTGTGTGAATCTGACTCCGTCCTGCTGCGTGCTTCATGAGTAGCCACGAGGGGAAATCCACATTGGGAGCAAGAAGCAGAAATATGAGGATTTTCCTGGTTTGGACCCTTTTCCCAGGTAAGACCCAGTAGCACAGGTCAGGTGGTTCCCACCCCACGGGCTCTGGCAGAGCTGTGGAGAGCCTGAGACCAAGCCAGCCCAGGAAGCCCACTGCAGCCGTGGCAAGAGCCCAGCTGGTACCATCCTTTTCTTGTGGATGGCTACAGGGGGTGATTTCTGAGAAATGCTTGTCATCTGAACTCTGGGAGCAAGACTTTCTTCCCCTTTAATAACATGCACGCTTGAGGGGGGCTGTTTTTTAAAGACTGGGGACATATCTCAGCACTGCTCCCCACTACAGTGGGTGCACGGACACAGCCTCCCTGGGAATAGGGTGTCCCAGAACATCCTGGGCTCAGATCCCTCCTGGCTCCCCGAGGCAATGCTGGTACATGTGTGCAGCACGTCTCCCCGTCCCCACAGGTGGCTGGGCAGTGATGGGCACCACATGGGTGACGGCCAAGCAGGGTGGCTCACTGACACTTTCCTGCAACCATGAGCTGGGCTACAAGCTCTACCACAAGTACTGGTGTCACCCGGATTTCCTCTGGTTTTGCTTCTCCTACATCACCAAAACCAACGGCTCGGAGGTGCCGGTGAGACTGGACAAGGTGCCCAGAGGGGACAACCACATGACACATTTGGTGACGGTGACGGTGGGTGATGTCGTACTGAAGGACACATGCTTTCACTCCTGCACAATGAAGAGGAGGATGTGGTTCAACCTGACACACAAGACTGAGGTGATGACCTCCCCAGGTAAAGCTCTGCTGGGAGCAAAGCAGGGGCATGTGATGGAGCCCATCACTTGGGTCACAGCACTCGGGATAGGGCATTCCCAGCCAGGGGAACACAGATATTGTCAAAGCGTGAGCAAGCTCCTTGCAGGCACCCAGACCCACCGGAGGGTGCCCCAGTGCAAACCTGGATAAGGGATGGAGGACACTGTATGGAGCTTCATGCAGAGCAGTGCCTCTCCCTCCCTCCTATTCACTGCCTCGGCTTTCATAAGCCCATCCTTTGGGGTTTCCAGTCCCTCCCAGTTGAAACCCCCTTTTCCTTCCTCCTCCTTCCCAGTTCCCAGTGTATTGCACAGGGACTCCCATCTCCACCTTCTGCACCTCCACAGCCAAAGACATGGGGCAGGATGGGGTACAGGGGGGTCCCCATTTTGCTCTGACTCTGTTTTCTTCACAGGTCTGTCAACCTCAACCGAGTGCAGCAACATGAGCACACTGGTCACCACCACCATGGACTATGGGGAGCCTCCAATGACGTGAGTCAGGGCCTGGGGTCCGGGCAAGCCCCCAGCAGCATCCCCTGGTCTAAGACACCTTTATCCCTGCATACATCCCCCAGCCCCATGTCCCCACGGTTGCAGCAGCCCCAACGAGCATCTGGGGGGCAAGTAGGGTGGCTGACAGACACACAAGAGCCCCAGTACCCATCCTCATTGCCAGATACTACTCAAGCATCATCTCCTTTCTCCTGAGCAGGTCCCAGCTCGCGGTCACCTACCTGCTGTTCTACCTCAGCATGAAGCTGTCCATGGCACTGCTCCTGGCATGCGGAGCTGCCTGCGTGAGGATTTGCTGCAGGAGCCACAAGCAGGAAAACCCGTAGCTCTTGGAGGTGGCTGACAGCACTGGGGCACCAAGCTGCCCCCCACCCCTGAAGCCACAGCGACACCCGACTACCCCCTCGCCTCCCACCCAGCTGGCACTGTGTCACCCTTTATGGCCACCCCATGCTTGGAGCTGCTCAGCACCAGGGGCTTCTCCCCTTGTGAAGCCTCGGCCCCTCCTGGCAGCCCCTGCACTGGGGAGGGGGCACACAGAGTCTGCTGAGCCAGAGCTGCCAGCTGAAGACAATTTTGCAATAAAGCCCAGGTATCCTGCAGGTGCCTGTCTGTCTGTCTCTCTGTCTGCCTGCTCCCTCCGTCAGCTACCAGCACTGCCTGGGGCTCTGGTGCCTGCCGGATGCCTACGTGTGTGTCTGTGTGGGGACATGCTGCAGCACGGCTGGGGGGGAACACGGGGTAACAGGGGACCATGCAGATGCCTGCTCCACCATGGCCCAACTAAGACCCGGCACAGGGAGAGGGAGCCCTCAGCCCTGCCAGCCCTGCCCCATGCAACCCAATGCCCATCTCCAGCCAAACTCACCCAAGCTCACCCGCAGCTGAGCGAGAGCCAGGGAACAGTGTCCTTCCACAGCCATCTACAGCAATTTTCCACCCTCAGCCTGAGAGCAAAGCTCATGTTGCACCCAGCTGCACTGTGGGCTCCTTTTCTCATTATTTATAATTTTTCAGAAGTCCTGCATCTCCAAAAAACAGGCACCTGCACACTGCTGAAACCCCACAGAAACCCTACTCCTCATGTGTGCTCGTGTCCCGCGGGGTGGCTGGCACCAGCTGTCGCATCAGGGAGAGCAGCATGGCCACCACCATCCTCCTTGGGGCTACACCACGTCCTGCATTTCAGGGCACAACCAGCTTCACCAGCGTCCCCCTGAGAAATCTTTGGAGGAGAGTTGTTACTCTTCATTGTTTAAGGAACCAAACTGCACAAGGTGCCAGGGATAGGCATGAACCAGGAACTTGCAGCCCGATCCAGCCCTACGTGGCAAAACTTGCACTGCATTCGCAGCAGCTTGGCTGTCCAGGAGGGAGCAAGCTGAGGAGCCTGGCCATGGGCCCAGCACCTCGCTCTGCCTGCTGCTCCGCTGTCTGCTCCTGACGGCTAGGTGCTGGGAGCCTGCCGCGAGTGCAGGGACTGGGGTTATGCTTCCACCCACCGGGGTCCCAACTCCTCGTTTATTGTCTGCTCCTGGTGGGTTTGAAGGCCCTTGTCTTCCTGGACCTGGCTGGTGCCATCTCCTACATGAACATGGGGGGAAGCTCCAGGAAGGGAGCACCGTGGGAGAGAGTGAGAGCTTCAGGGGACTACCAGGGACAGCCCCTGGCAATGTCAGGTGGGGACAGCCCTGCCCCAGAGACGCCACGTGTGGAGGGGATGGAGGTGGCAGCTCCAAGGCAGAGCCATGGGGAACTGCAGGGCTCCCAGGTTTTTCCCTGCAGGGGAGAGGACCCAGAGGCAACTGCACAGGGACCTCCCGGAGCCCAGAACCTGGCCTGGGTGGTGCTCAGGGCAGAGACCCTTTACCCACAGAGAGACGCTGTCAGGGGACGGGGTTCAGGGCCAGGCACAAGTCAGGGACAGGGACAGCTCAGTTGTGTCTCCACCAAGGAACACCCTCAGCACCACTAAACCAGAACCAACTGTTGGCAACAGAGCTGTCTGCTCGCCTTTGCCAAGGCCAGAGCTGCGGTGGTGCCGGCAGCGGGTCTGCGTGTGAGGTTTGGTCCAAGCCACAACCGGTCTGTGGCTGTAGGAGAAAAAGCCTGTGACACCCAGCACGAGTCTGGTCTGTGCATTTGTCCTGCCTGGCCCCAAACACTTCCTCGCCCCTGGGAGCTTCTTCCAAAGGGTTTGCCCAACCCGGCATAGGCTCAGTAAGTCAATGATGGGTGGGAGGGAGGACACTGAGGGAGACTGGTACTCTCGAAACTGGAGAGACATGGAT
>NW_010239607.1:9406-9794 GCF_000690775.1 Eurypyga helias | reverse complement strand
CAGCCCGCCGAGGTTTGGTCGCTGGGTATTAATAACGCTGGATCAATTACAGCGAGCGACTGGGAAAAGGGATTTTGAAATCCTTCCTCTTTACTGCTGAAGCTCGTGTGTGTGTGCCTGTGTAATGTTAGCAGTACAAGCCACCAGAGATGGGCTATAAAAGGTGCTTTCTTTTGCCTCCAAATTCTGCTCTGTGGTTGCTCTGTAGCATGCACCAGATGCAGCAGCACCAGCGCAAGGCCTATAACCTCTTTCCAAATGGTAATAAATCCCACAAGACCCTAACACACTTGTAATTTACAACTCTGCTAAAATGAACATTATTTCAAGCTAAGCGTATTCTCCGAGGTGCAGGCGGAATGTGGCAGGTTTACTCCTGACAAGCGAG
>NW_010239607.1:4156-9392 GCF_000690775.1 Eurypyga helias | reverse complement strand
TGTCATGCATTCACTTTCATTACTTCCAAATAATTGCCCAAAAGATCAGCAGCCGGACGAACGAGAGCGTTTTATGCCGCTCTTCGGCGCTTCCGTCACTGGAGAAAGCGGCTGCAGGGACCTGCTCTTGGGCATGGCCAGAAACCGCTGTCTGTTCGGTTCCTAACGCCCACTGACCGGGCACGGCCGGCTGCAGGAGCGGACCCGCTGCCCTGCTCTGCGGTGGGTAGAGAAAGACCCTTGAATCACAGAATCACAGAACAGTTTGGGTTGGAAGGGACCTTAAAGCCCCCCTAGTGCCATGGGCAGGGATACCTTCCATAGCCCAGGTTGCTCCAAGCCTCATCCAGCCTGGCCTCGCAATCGGTGAGGTTGAGGCAGGCTGTACCTGCCCCGCGGTGCCAGGGAGGCGGTGCCAGGCCTGAAACTGTCACCTCTCTTTGTTTGAGGGTTTTCCAGTGAAAGGAAACATTCCTCTTGCCATCTGGGGGTGTTTACTGGGTTGTTGGGGGGGTTTTGTGAACTGTAGTCAGCACAGGCTTGTGACTTCAACTGTGGAAATAAAACAGTCCTTTTAGCACTGGACTGAGCTGGGATGTGGAAAGGCTGGGATGCGGAAAGGCTGGGATGCGGAAAGGCTGGGATGCTGAAAGGTTGGGATGCGCAAAGGCTGGGATGCGGAAAGGCTGGGATGCGGAAAGACTGGGATGCTGAAAGGCTGGGATGCGGATAGGTTAGGATGCGGAAAGACTGGGATGCTGAAAGGCTGGGATGCGGATAGGTTGGGGCTGGGATGCAGAAAGGCTGGGATGTGGGAAGGCTGGGATGCTGACAGCCTGCTCAGCTGCCTTAGCGCATCACCCATGCAGGGCAGTCCTTTCTGCAGGTTTGCTTTGGAGCAGCTTTCCCAGCTCCCCCCACCTGTCTGGACAGCCTCAGGGAAAAGAGGGATGAGGGGAAGCCCCAGTACTGCTGCCACCCCCTCCTCCTCTTCCTCCTCCTTTCTCTGCGTTCCTCTCAGGAACCATCCAGAAAAGTCAGTGTGTGGAAGCAGCCCCACGTTTTTGCAGATCAGGTCCAAGACAAACTCCAGACCCTGACTGCGAAAGCTCTGTGGCCTGCAATGAAAGCCCTCAAGGAAAACTGTAAATATAGGAGCTATTGGCAAAATTCAGATCTGGCCCCGGGCTGGAACTCCCTCTCTCACAGTGGGAGGTTTGATCCCCAATATTGCTGCAGGCCTGTGTTTCCGTCTGTCTGAAACAGCTGGAAAACAAGATCTTTTTAATATAGGCATGGTTTTCTTCCTCCACTGGAAAGAAAAAGAAAGAGGGGGAGGAAGACAAAACCAAAAAGCTGCAGTAAAACCCTGGGATGATGACAAGTATGAAAGGGAAGTAGTAAGGAGCAAAAAGCCAGTGCCACTGTTAATGATTCCATAGCTTCTAATCCAAGGCCTCATAGCATTTGAGGGCTCAGATCATTAGTAGAAAATGATGTTCTCTTTTGGAAAAGGGTTTCTGATTGACTCTGTGGCCAGCGCCGGTGGCTGTGTGAGCAGCCCTGGGGTCTGAAACCCCTCCTGCACGCCAGACGCGGCCAGGGCAGGGCTCCTCGCGGCAGCCCGTCGCTTCATTTCTGATTTGCTTTTGGGGGGTTGGTTGCTTTTAGAAGAACATAGGTTCTTGTTGGAAAACCATATTTCTGCTAGAAAATAAGCTGGTTTGGATGAAAACACAAGGATTTAATTGGTAGAGCAAAATGGTTTGAGTTCCACGAGGGTGAAACTCCCTGCCCTTGAGAAAAGTCGCCCCCAGCTTTCTTGTAGCCCCCCAGGCACTGGAAGGAGCTCTAAGGTCCCTCCAGAGCCTTCCCTTATCCAGGCTGAACCCCCCAACTCTCCCAGCCTGTCCCCATGGCAGAGGGGCTCCAGCCCTCAGAGCATCTCCGTGGCCTCCTCTGGACTCGCTCCAACCAGTAAACAGACCCCAGTTTCCTGGCACCCACCCCAGAGCTGCCATTGCAGATCGTGCTGGTTGTGTCTCGGTGAGGGAGTAAAGCAGACAGGGCACTCCTGCTCCCCTCCTCGCGCCCCCGGGAATCCAGGAAGCTCAAAGGAGAGGGCAGGGGAAGCCTGGGCAGAGCATCCCCTGTCAGGGGGCCGGCGAAGGACTGTGCTTCAGCTCCTCGTGTCCTCTGCATAAATGCAATTTCCCTGAATGTCAGAGGAAAGCATTACAGATAACACACTGTGTGTGTCTCTGACCCAGTAAGTGCTGAAATCACAGATCTCATTATTCTGACATGATAGAATTTTTTTCCCTCCCCGCTGCAACCCTGCTGCTGTTGTTTTCCAGACTGCAGACATAATTGCCGAAGGTGCAAAGCCTCCGCAGACAAATACGTCTTGCCTACTTCCCTAAATCTAGCAAAATGCCAGTTCCGTGTGTGCATAAGAAAACGCTTTTAGATCACGCTCGTAAGCAGCACGTATTTCCATAGGGTGCCACTCACAGTCAGGCTCACCTTTAGGGACGTGCGAGACAGCGGAGCGGGGAGACGCGCTGAGCTCCCAGACGGTTCCCAGACTCCAGGTTTGAAGGTGCCAGTTGCCAGCCAGCGCGTGTCGTCGGAGGGGACGCAGCTGAGGAGCCCTTTGGGGAGCAGTCCCGGGGGTTTCCTGCACTTGAGCTCAAGCACCGGGATCATGGGGACTGACCACATCGGGTTGGGCAGCGAGGGACCCTCTCTCTGGCCGGGGGGGGGCTGGTTGTGGCAGTTTTGGGGCTCCTGGTGAGATAAGGGACATGTGGGGACACACAGCCTAGCAGTGCTGTGGGCAGCGTCAGCACCAGAGTAGCTGTGTCTGTGCAGGGCTGCATCTTAGCTAATGAGCTGTTAACAGGCAGCACTTATTAGCGGGGACACCGTCATGGAGCGAGTCTGCGTGAGCATCTCCATTCCGCATCCAGGAGCGCCCGCGCAGGGCTCCGCTTCCTCCTGCCAGCCAGATTGGTGGGCACCCTGCTCGGAGATGGGGTCCACAGAGGACACCACAGCTTCTGGAAACCTTTCCAGTCGGGCGTTGAAGAAAGGCTGGTTTTTTATTATAGTAAGTGTAGTTAAAAAGGAGGAAGATTCCCCCTAATCTCCACTCTTGCATTAGTTTTTCTATCATTTTCCTTTCAGGTGGGTGAGCCTGTTTGTAGCCTGGGTCTCGGAGAGGTCAAGGGGCTCTCCTGGCAGGTTAGGTCAAGGAGGAGGGAGCAGGCCCTCCTCAGGGTCACCGTGACCCTCTCCCCATCTTGCCTGACCAGAGGACATTTTCTCACTTGTATTTTCCTCTTTCTGCCTGTTTGCTTATTTCACCTCTTTCGTTACGTTCCTTAACGAACAATCAACTCCCCGAATCCACCTTATCGGCAATAACCCTAAATGCTTTTAATTGCAGCATCATTAGTTCAGCCGTGCAGCAACGCAGCCGTTAAGCACGGCCTTACGGAGCGGGTAGGGAGGAAGCATTCCGGAGTTGGCTGTTGAGAGCGGAGCAAGGACAAGCACCCCAAGGACCTTGGGCTGCAGAAGGCAGGCTGCTGCAGGGCAGGAGTGGCATTAGGAGCATCTGCCAGGTGTGAAGTCCCAGCTGAGCCTGTCTTGCATACTCCGAGACGTAAGGACTTTCAAAGCACCTGCACAGAGCTCAGCAGATGGTAGGAGAGAGGAGAAGGGTGAAGGTTAGCTTGGATTTGGAGTGGGTTTATGGTGCTGCTGTGTTCGTACCCTTTTACTGCGACTTTTCTTCAGATAGTTGTGAAGTGGCTGTCAATCCCTGCAGAAACGCTGGTGAGTGGATGCCCCTCAGCAAGGATTGGGCACGAGAGAGGGGGGCTTTCCCCGCCCGGAGTGGAAATGCCTCATTTTGGAAGCAGTTCTGCTCTAGGTGGGTGGACAAAATAGCAGAGCTGAGTGGTGAGCTTTGTTGTCATCGTGCTGTCCGTTCTGCCTTGCAGTTCATCATGTCATCTCTGATCATTAGTCAGAAATCAAACCCAATTTCCCGTGATTAAGATCACCAGTGGCACACTTGAAACGTGAAGATGGAAAGTCGGCAGGGAAGGCACACCTTCCTGGAGAGCCGGTGGGCTGCGAAACAGGGATGCAGAAAGGGCTCAACCATAAACTGGTAATAAATTCTCCCCGGAGAGGGTGGGGGGGCACTGGGACAGGTTGCCCAGAGAAACTGTGGATGCCCCATCCCTGGGAGTGTCCAAGGCCAGGCTGGATGAGGCTTGGAGCAACCTGGGCTAGTGGAAGGTGTCCCTGACCATGGCAGGGTGTGGGACTGGGGGGGCTTTGAGGTCCCTTCCCACCCAAACCATTCCATGATTGTGTGAAATCACTGGGTTCAATAGACCTTTGGAGATAGCTCAGATATGGTAAAAAGGAGGGAAGCAGAGGGTTAAATGAATCAGATAAATTGCTCACTGACGAGTTTGACTGCTCAGCAGAGTGCTAGGCTGAAGAAACGCTGACAGAATCTCACCCATGGATATATGACCTTCATCCTCACGGACCCCAAAGTGCTTAACAAACCTCCTTGGCATATATCGTACTGACTTTTATCTTTGAAGTTCCTTCTGCAACTTGGGCTGTTTTAATTACTGCAAGGCCAGGGGGAGCTTGTGCCCAGGATTTTGAGAAGAGACACGGAGGGTGAGGAGCTTGGGTCTCCCGGTTTCAGCAGTGGTGGGGCCTGAGAAAGCCACCAGCACGGTTTGCAGAGCCACTTGCTGCTGTTAAAACTGCATGGGGCAAAACGAGATCAGATTAAACCCTGGGATCTGGGGTCAGGGGAAACTCCTCGTCCATAACTGGCAGCGATTGCATTTCTTGCTCGGGGTGATGTTGGGCACCAAAATGGTCTCTCGCGACGCCGGTGGGGTGGGCAGTGCCATCACAAGTGACTGTTTTGGGAGCAGAGGAGGTGACATTTCCCATCATTGTATGGTCCAAGGGAGTCGACATGACCTTCCCGCGAGGGTTCAGGCCATGGCTCAGCTGCCTCTGCCCTCGCCTCTGCCCAGTAACACCCAGAGAATGATCTTTTTGTCTTGCTGCCACATCTCGTTCTCTTGGCTACCAGGCCTGGGGGAGGCCTTTCGTGTACTTTATCCCTGAATCTCACTGAGGTGTGATGGCCTTCAGTAGCCCGACCAAAACACAGACTGTGCTCTGC
>NW_010239607.1:0-4125 GCF_000690775.1 Eurypyga helias | reverse complement strand
TGAACCCCACCGGCCTTGCACAGGGCCCAAACGCTAGCAGGGCTTCCCAGAAGGAATTTCTCTCCGTCTCCCCGGGAGGTTTTGGCAGTCTAGTCTCTGTCCAAACAATCATTATTAAAGCCGTGTTCAAACACTCCTGTGTTTGCAGAGTTGTGCAGTGGGGGGTCAGAGGCAGCAGAAGATGGGATGGGAACAGCAGGATGTGTTGGGGAGGGTCTGAAATGGGGGTTTCCCTCTTTACCCAAGAGCTGGTGAGCAGTACTAGATCTCAGGCACACTCAGTAACTCCAAAGTCATACCATGCCCTGACATTTCAGTTCCAGTTGGGAAAGTCAGCCCCTCCATCCACCTGCCAGCACAGACCCCAAGCCCTTGGCTCAGCCTCTGCTCTCCTGGCTCTGAAGTAGCATTAGGATGGTATAGCTGGGAAACTGAGGCACAGGGAGGTCTAGGACCCAGGTCTTTCAATATTCAAGCCCTCAACTCCTGCTCAAAGCCGATCTGGTTGGAGACAGGTATCAGAATGTTAGTACGTGTGGGTGCAACCGTCCGGGGATACTGTCGGGGCCTTTGCAGCCCCAAACTGCCCCAGCCGGTAGGAGCCCAGCCGGCTGCTCTCCTCGGGTGGAAGTCAGGGTCAGACGTGCAGGAGGACCTGGCTTGCTCTGTGTTTGTAGGATCTGCAGACCCTTCCTTTGAATCCGTAAGGGATCTCTGTCCCGGCCAGGCCTTGGCAGAGGTGTCTCTGCACAAAGCTCTTGACTTCAAATCTACCCAGTTAGAAAAATGCAGCGTGCAGACATCAACGACTGTAACTGGGGTCCCTGCACGGTTGCAGAGGGAAGAAACTGCCCGTCTCTCCTTCGCCCATGCCCGGCACTGCCCTGCGCCCAGCGTGCTTCCTGCAGCACCCTCCGCGGGGGAGTGAGGGGGGAGGCTCTCCTGGAGAAACGCACTTTGCAGGTTGGCCTGTTACCATGCACAATGGAAATCTGGCGGCTGCATCCGCTGCTTAAGAGCCTTCCCCTTGTGCAATAACCTCTCATTATTTTTTAATGTTGTTGTAACTTTATGGCTTAATCAGTATTTGCAATTTGTTAGTAGTCCAGGCTGCAATAAAATTGTTTTCCAGGTACTGAAACATCCTATCAAGGTTTGTAAAGCAGTGGTTCTTAGTTTATCACACTCATAAAAAGCACTGGCAACTTGACAGATATAATAACTTTTTTTATCAAGTGTCTAATTTGAGAGGAAATTAAGCCATACATTACATGCCGATCTGAGCTGGAATTGGAAAAAGACCCAGCCACCCCTCTCCCCACCCCAGCGAGTTTCCTTTCTCATCCCAGCCTCTTCTGTACGGAAAAGACTGTTCAAAGCTGGCCGTGCTTCTGCTTTCGCTCCGCAGTGTCCTCGGATTGTGTGTGTATTTTTACAGGGCACTGCACACTTAATAAAACATTATTTATGTGGCCTGCATTGATGTCACGGCAGTGAAACAATACCTTTCCTTTACTGCAGCAGAGGGGTGATTTATACGAGTGCCTGGAAAAGCTTCCTCGAAATGCAGTGCAGATGCTCCAGGCCACTGTAACAGCCGCTATATCCCGTTTACTTACGGGCCAAGATGTTTAAATCAGGGAGGTGACTCTGGGTGCTTCCATCCCTCTCGGGGTGCCCGGGGGGGTGTCACCAGCATGAGAAAAACTGGTCCTTTTCAGGGCTTTGAATGATTGTGGCTTTATCATCAGAATTTTGGCCAGTCTAAGATAAAACCTCTGGATCCCAACTGCTCAAAAGAGTGCAAGGTGAGGGATGTGCACTCCGTAATTTCCCCAAAAAGGTCCTTTTTCGCAAGACTCGGCACGCTCCCGGGCTGCCATGGGGTCCCTGCTTGCAATGTGTCCCCGGTACCCCTCTGCAGCCCCGGCCCGTGTCCTGCTCCTCTCCCATGGCAGGGAGGGAGAGAACACAGGCTGTCCTCAGGCAATCGTCGTAAGGATAATGATTTTGGCGCTTAATTCCAGCTCCGCTTTTCCCCCCATTCCCATAAGTGGTACCAAAATGCCAATAAACCATTGAGCAACTAGCCCGGATCGCCCAGAGATAGCTCTCTGAAACGAGCCTTTCGGAGCAATGCCGGGGCCTCCCCTTGTCTCGAGGCAAAGAGCCTCGTCCTCCAGCGCCGCAAAGCTGAGGCGCTTCCTGAGGCCAGAAGGAATTTGCTCTGGAAGGCCGGAGTAAAGTCAGACGCTGCCGACAAGCCGCACGCTGCATTTGTTTAAATTTTCGTGCTGGCGAATGTCTGTGACACAGGAGACAGGTTTATGGAGAGCGAAAAGAAAAAAAAATGTTGACAAATGGCCCAGTAATCAACTGGAACATGCAATAAATCATTGGAGTGCCAATAACACTTCCAGGATGAGTTGCGAAAGGTCATTATGATGCCACCATGTATCATGCAGCGCCAAACAAAGCAAACAGAACATGTTGGGAATAGGATTATGGGAGAAGCATCTGTCAGTTCTCATTAAGAATTAACTGTGGATCCCATATAAAAAGATGTGTGGTTTATTCCTATCTCCCTCCTTTTCCCACTTAGCTCTCCATTTTTCCCTCTCCAAAATAAAACTCAATTACTTAAAAAAAAACCCTCTGTCATTTAATCTATTCAACAGCAGCAGAAATAACCCGATGTGACAAAAGAGTGAAGGCCGGAGGGGAGGGACAGGGCTCTCCCTGGCGCCTGCAGCCTCTGTAGCGTGCGGGAGGGCGGCTCAGGGCCTGCCCAAATTGCCTGGAATTCCAGAAGTCCTCTGGCATCTGGGAATGGCGCGGCTGCGGTGGTTGCAGAAGGCAGAACACGTACAAACCCCCCTTGGTGTGGATGAGGGGTGGGAATGGAGGGAGCGCGGAGGCTGAGGTGCTGGAGAGGCCGTGGCGGCCAGTGGAAGGAAACACCGGCTAAAGTGGTGATAAAATCTAGTGGAACGGTTAAAGAGGGAGGAACCCGGTGGAGAAGAGGCATGGGGCAACCAAGTGTGTGCCCTCGGCGGGGATGAGCCGTCCCTGAGCCCATGTCACGCCACATCTTCCCCCCGCGGCCGGGGTTGCTCAGGGGCATCCCCCCCTCTGTCACAACCTCTGGGATTTTGTCCCCTCCAGCCCTTTCACCCGCATTACGGGCACGGGGGCTCACCCAAAGGCGATGGGAGGGATGGCTCGCGAGTCCTTCACCTCACCGGCCGTTTGCCCCGAGCCACGTGAGCAGCCCATCGCCGCCGGTGTCGCGAGCGACCCTCCCGGCATAAGCATCTCATAAATCCCCCCAGCACCTCCTTCCCTTCACCTTGTCTCCCCTCTCCTCCTTCAGGCTCCCCTTTCTCTCTCTCCCCATTAATCTCCGTTGCATTTTGTCATGTGGGCGACCATCCCAGGGCTCCTGCTGAGAGGGCTCTGCAAGCAGCGTGCCTTTCGTTATTATTATTATTTTTCCCTTCCTTCTTCTCTATATTTCCAGGCCTCTTTTCTGCTTAAGTTTGCATTTCTTCTTTTTTCTTTCCTTTTTTTTCTTTTCCTTTCTGCTGACTGAGACAAGACCGTGTCCTACTTCAACATCCCAGGATTTGTTACAACTTCAAGGTGCAGGTTTATGGCCACGGTTGTCCCGTTTATGGTACAGTTCTTCTTATGGGTTCTAATAAACTTTGTAGCTCCAGGGTGCTCTTAAATCCTGATATGAAAGATAGAGAAGAATCATTATTTAGTCCAACTAAATATAAGATGCTTCACCCTTGAAGGCTGAGGATAATGTTTCTTTCGCAGGTGTGGAAAGACCCATAATTCCTGTGTACGGCAAGTGCAGCGGCAGGAGAAAATAATCAATTCTCCCCGTGGAAGTAAGTGTGCTCCCCCGATGGGGGGGGAGAACCAATGGTGGGTGGGACGAGCGCGGCTTACGAGGGATCCTTCAGCACAGGGAAGACTCGGTAGAGCTTGCACTAAACCGTAAGGCGCGTGTTGGGTAAGAAATGGGCAGAGAATGGCTGCAGCAGCCCTGAGGAGAGGGATTTGTGGGGCTGGGGGACAAAAAGCTGGCGAGGAGCCGGCCGTGTGTGCTGGCAG
>NW_010239606.1:4462-7799 GCF_000690775.1 Eurypyga helias | reverse complement strand
GGCCGCCCGCCACGCGCGCCCCCTTTCCCGGGAAAATTCGAACCGGTCGCCGGTATGCAGCGCGGGGCGTGATGGGAGTCGTAGTTCCGCCGCCGGGGTGGGCTGGGCGGGGGCGCTGGACCTCGGGGGGATCCCCCCGGGGCCTCAGAGGGCACGGAGGTGGGTCCTGTGACCCCCATCCCCACCCTCCGGGGTGCTGCAGCTCCAGGAAACAGGGCTGGGGTGGGGCACCGGCCCGCTCCCAGGGAGCCGGTGGCCAGAAGGGTGATGGCCATAGCCCCCGTGGGTGGCTTGGTCACTTGCTGAGTCATTAGCACAAGTCCTGAAGCCCCCTGCTCCTTCCCCAAATCCAGCGTATCCCTGCTACAGGCTGCGCGAGCGGACTTTGGGAAGCAGCCCGTTCACTCTTGTCCCTAATGATGCCGAGGAGCCCTACGCCTGTGCATATGTAGCCCCCTGTCACCGAGCACCCCCGTAGCAGCCTCCAGGGCTCGTCACCTCCCCGCTTCCCTCCTCCCCGGCTCCTGCAGCACTGAGTTTTGGGGCGGTTTGGCTTCTTCTCGGGATCTTTCCAGCTCCTCTGTCCGGGGCAGCCCTTGGCAGCTCCCCAGGTGTCTGGGTGTCTTGGGTGCGCGGAAGAAGAGCTGAAATCCAGGAGCCGTTTTGGGAGACAGGGTATCTCCAAAGATGGGGAGATGCTCCAGTCACCACTTCTGAGCCAGCAAACGCTGAAGGCTCAGAAATTAAAATAATAGCTAGATATGCTTTCAGGAGAGAGATTCCTCTGTGTAATTATAATACATATTATCCTCCCTGTAAAAATACATTATATTGAACAAATTCCCTCTTCGAGCGGGGCTATTCATACTATTCATTTGTTTCAGTTCAAACATTTTTAGCTCGTACATCTGGCAGGTTCTTGCGCAGCTTTGTACTTTCTCTGCAGCTTATTTATCTGCTTTCCCTGTTGCAATATAGGCCAGCGATAAGAATAAAACCATTATAGATTTGTGAACAGCACTTAGATTTTTCAAAGATAATTTAATCAAAGCTATTAGTAAGTCAGGAAGAAAGATTGCTTTTTATATTCGGCACCAAAAAAAAAAAAGAAAAGAAAAGGAGCCTTCATTCTTCTCAGAAAATGTTTTAACCACCTGAAGTCACTCACAAGGACTTGAAAGGGTGACGGCGTTTTTCGCTGGGGAAGAGATCCATCTCGAAACAGCCGACTTCAAAAGGTGGGTGTTTCGGCACTGCCTTCAAGAAGATACTATTAAGCAGTTCTGACCTCCCCGTTTACATCCTTTTTTTTTTTTTTTTTAAAAGACTTTACAGAGGAGAAACACTTTTGTGATTCAGGGAACCCGTGAATACTTTGCCGGAACATAAATTTCACCCAGCGATGTTGGGAACACAAGGAGAGCCTTAATCTGCTAATGAATGAGCTCTGCAAAGTGAGACCGGCTCCGCTTCCACATCCCGAGGGATTGAATTGCAAAGAGGAAGCAAGCGGGCAGCCCTGGCTGCTGGAGGAGAGCGATTTTTTAAAAGTCCTTCTGCTTTAGCACAAATAAATAATGCATCGGCCGGATCCGGGGTGGCGGCGGAAAAGTCCTTCCCCTGCGGCGCTGGGGAGCCCATCCAAAGTTTTCCATGTCGGTTGCACTCCCAAAGAGGAGTTACGGGGGGATCGTAACCGCTGATCTTTCAGACGACAGTGGCCCTTTAATTTAACATCATTATTTTTTGGACCGGCGCTAGCAATCTGGAGCGCTGAGCGTTTTCATCTCTCATCCTGACAAATGCACGCTGTAATTCTTTGACCAAAATGTCAGTCTGCTCTGGAAATGACTGGCCCTCAGAATGAGAAAGATTTCCAGGGGATTAAAAACCAGGCCATTACTCTCCGCTTTAAATGCATTCAAGGCTCTGAAAGCTGTAGCTGCTTTGGTTCCTTTTGTACGAAAAGTTATTGACTTATCAAGGTTAAAATACATTCAGTATGGCCCAATAAAACAGGGATATCTCCGCATTCGTGCTGTCATTTGCAGGTCCGTTTTCATGGCAACAGGGCTCTTTTCTGCACATTAAACGGTTCAGTTGTGCAAAGTTCAGACATTACATAAACAGAGAGGTAACAACAAAAAAAAAATCAATGAGCTCATAGGCATGGAAAAAGGAGATAGCATTGATCGGGGCCGCATCGATATTTGGGATCGCTGCCTCCTGCCCTGCTCGCAGCCCTCCCGTGTGGGCAACAGGGACACAAAGAGATGCTGAAGGACACGGCGGGGGGATGATGCCTTCACCCACCCCACCCCCCATCTCCTGCCTGCGATTAATACCGCCTGGGCACAGCCCAGCACAGCCTGGCACGGCCAGGGGCAGAGGGTTTATTGGTGCTAACAAAGGTGTTGGTGCCCAGTTGGGTGATTTTGGTGGCCGGATTTTGGCTAACGACCCTGGTCCCCATTCCACAGCAAATCCCGGGATGTTTTCCCCAGCTCCCAGCCATTTCCAAATGCGGGTCCCCAAGGGATGCTGCTGGGATGGAGAGTCTGCCGAGGTGGGTCCCTGCGGGCAGGGACAGGGCATGGGGCAGCTGTGGAGGACACAAACAGGGCAGGGAGTGGGCATTTGAGCACCTTCCCAGTGCTCCCGGCACCGTGCCGAGTTGGCTCCGGCAGCACCGGGCTGTGGGCGCATTGTCGGCAGCCATGGCAGGGTGCAGGAGGGTTTGGGCGAGTGGCTTTGATGCTGATGGGAGATGCCAAGACTTTTGCTTCCCGTTCAATGGGATGAGAGAGATTCTGGTGTTAAAACGCTTGTTAGAGGAGAGACACCAACATCTGTTGGGAAAGCAAATGGAGAGTGGGATGAAATGACCATGGGCAGCCAGGCGTGAAGGAGGAGGTGGAGGAGGAAGGAAGGCAAGTGAGGGGGTCTCTCCAGGCTGCTGTGGCCTGGAACTGCCGCCCCTTGCCCCATCCCAGCACATGGGCTGGCTCCTGGATCCCAAATCTCACCGGTGTGAGAACAGAGTTTGCCCACCGGGAAGCCCAGGGTGAGAAACTGGTCCCATATGGCTCCTCACTGGGGTCCCCAGGACCAGCAGCACCCTGAATGCTGGAGCCAACCTGGGAGGGCCGGGCCGGGAGGGCACAGAGGGCATGCCTGGAAAGCTCCCATCTGGCTAAGGAGCCGTGTTCCAGCAGCATCCTCCTCGCTGTCCCCCTGGGTGGGTGCTGCTGCCGTAGGAGGTGCCAGGGGCGCGGGGCTGGACGGTACCTGGGGGCAGCTGCCGTGGGTGCTGCAGGGGTCAGGAAGGCAGAAGCTC
>NW_010239606.1:1186-4393 GCF_000690775.1 Eurypyga helias | reverse complement strand
ATCCCCCGTTCCGGGGGGGTCCGGGGCCCAGCGGCAGCCTGCATTATCTCACGGCAGCCATGCATCAGGCAGCACCATTTCTACGGGGGCATTGGCAGCCCAGCACAGCCAGGCGTTTGCAGGATGCGTGGGGAAGGGGTTTGATGGTCCCCAGGGAGCGGGCATTTTTGGGGCCCAGCCAGCACCCACCGTCCATGGCAGGGGATAACCGTGTAGGGCTCGGGGTGGGCTAGCTGGGGTATGAGGGGCTGGGTTCCCCCCTGCCCCCCTCAGCACAGCCCCCAGCCCCCTTGTCAGCAATGCCGTGAGCGAGTGCTTGCTGTCAGACAGTCTATTTTTATTCCCTGCTTAAAAATATCCCAGTCCGGGTCACTGGCACATGATGGATCATTGCTCCTGTGACTTCCCCCAGGGTCTTCTCAGCTCCGAGATGAGGAGCAGAGTCAGGCTTCCCGCGAGAGCCCCCGCATCCTTCCCACTTTGTAGAAGCACGGAGGGGACATCACGACACCCCCACCGGGTGCAAGAAGCACCCGGATGCTCCTGGGGCCAGGGCAGAGAACAGCGGCAGCCCCAAGAGTGCCCTGGCACGGCCCAACACCAGCTCTGCATCCCAGCAGTGGCCAGAGAGCATCCCAGTGTCCTTGCGTCCTCACCCTGCTGTCCCCGCTCTGTCCCCTGCCAGCAACAGAGCAGATCCTATGCTTTTCTCTTTCCTCCCCAGCTGTATTTTGTGAAAAATTCAACCTTGCTCAAAAGCGTGTGCGAAAGCCCTTGCGAACGGGGATGGGAGCGCAAGGAAAGAGCAGACTCCAGCCTGCGGTGCATTTTCTAGCCCTATTAGTCACGAGCCTCTGATGCCACGAGAGATACGGGGCTGACTGACAGGTGATTTGGTTTTATCTCACCTGGGAATGTTTCATATCCGGCACAGAGCCGTGTCGAAGCCTCTTTGTGCGGGAGCGCTCTGCAGCATTTTTGGGTGGAGGTGCAGACGAGGGGGTCTGGGGGGTCCCTATGCCTCCAGCTGTGGAGGGGACCCACGGCAGGCAGCACCCCAGTCGCTGCAGAGCAGTGAAGGCACCAGCCCTAGAGAGGGGTTGGTGGTCACAGTCACCTCCAGCTGGGTGCTGTCCCATCTCTGGTGGGCATCACCTCCTCCCTGATGGTCCCCAGGGCACCTTTCAGCCCGCAGCGACCCACAGAGCCAAGGATGCCTCACCCTTTGGTAGGGGGTCTGAGCGCCGTCGCAGGGGATGCACTGGCTCCTCGGCCAAAACCTTTTGGCTTTGTGAGCAACCGGTTCCTGGAAACAGGAGGTGATCCTGGCCAGGCGTGATGCTGCCTCTGGGTTTGCTCCTGCCCCGTCCCTTGCGCGTGGTGTTACGTACCTCTGTCCCGTAGGGATGGTTTTATTTCCCTTCCTTTGCTCTGAAACTTGTTTCTGTCTCCCCGGATTACTCGATTATGCACCTAATTGCATTTACGGAGTGGTGCTGGTGTGTGCTGTCGGCCTGGGTCACGGGGGGGGTCTCTGCCGAGGGGGGCAGCCCAGGGAGAGCATGTGTCTGTGGGCAGCTGGGCTGGAAGCAAGGCTCTGGGAGCGAAGGAGGAGTGAGATGGAAATTCCTGGGAGATCTTCACCTTTAACTTATTTGCTTCTTTCCCCTCCAAATCTGCTGACATTTGGAAAAGGGGAGTCATTGCAATTTGCTTGTTTCAGCAAGTTCCCCCTCTCCCCTTTGCCTCTCCCGGCTCAGCATGGCTCTGCCAGGATGTCAGCGGCCCCAGCACGGCCGAGGACACCGACCCGAGGGGGGCAAGGAAGGTGATCGATTCCCGAGCCCACCGTGGCGCGATGGGCTGGTGCTGGCGGCACCCAGCAAAGCTCCGTGCTCCCGAGCGATGGGACCGGAGCCCTCGAGCACCCCATTAGTAGCAGTGCCAGGATGCTGGGAGAGCCGGCAGAGCCCCTCAGCCTTTCAGCCAGGGAAGCACCTGATTCAATCCTCCTGACAGTCAAGAATTTAAAATGATTTATTAAAAATGTATAAAGCCCGGTTGTCGGTGTCGCTGCTCTGATAAGAGCATCGTCTCCTGCGCTGCTCCCGTGGCAGGCGCGCTCAGCTCGGGTTTATGTTCCCCTCACTCAAAGAGCTCCCACCGTGGCACCCGTGTGGGGCGGGGGGAGGCAGGATCCCCCCACTCTGCATATTAATTTTCAGCAGACTGCCGCAGGCAAACACATTCAGGCTTCAGGAGGCATTACAGCTGATCCGCGACCTCCGGGAAGGCAGCGCTGGCACCCAGCGTCGTGCCACAGCCGGGTGAGCCCTCCGACGGCAAAGTGATGGGCATGAGCCCCCACGCCCACATCCCTGCCAGTCCCCCTGGTCCAGCCTTGCCATGGCACTGTGGCCACCGTGGCACTGGGCTCTGCTCCTCCTGCTCCATCCATGGGAGCAGGGAGTCCCTTTGCAGGGAATGGGACCCGATGACCCAACGGCACACTGGGAAGATGAATGGGGACATATACAGTGTAGGAGCAGCTCCGTCCCCATGTGATGTATTCCAGTCCGTGGCCATAAATCCAGTCAGACGTAGAGCCAAGGACAGAGGGAGGCAGAGACACCGTCTGCCTTGGTGCAGCAGAGGTCAGAAGGGTCAGGCATGGGGCCGGGATTGATCTCTGGCCCCAGTGTCTCCCTGGACTTTCCCCAATGATGTTTGTTAGGTGGCTCCAGTTCCTGGGAGGATTTATTAGGGCGAATTTGGAAACAAAGTGAAAGCAAGGGGAAACCTCCTCTGTTGGCTGGGAGCACTTACGGGAGGGGTGGGTGTGCTGTGGCCATACTGGGGGTGTCCCAGCCCCCTCCCCAGCACCCTCTCTCCTGCCTGCGGGGACTTGCTCAGACGAAGATGCTCCAGTTTGGCCTGTCAGAGTTTTGTTCCCACTTTGGCACTGGCTCGCTGGGTGCCAGGCACAATGTGACGCAGATGCTGAGGGCACCGCTGAGCTGTGCCACCGAAACACTTGTCCAATCCCCATGGGATGGTGCCTGGCCCCGCTCAGGGTCTCGGCAGGATGACACAGGCACAAGGCTGCGAGGGCCCTGGGGAAGCACGGCGATAACGATTGAAATCGATAGTTTTGCAGGAGAGTAATAAAAAGCTTCATCACAGCCATCGGCTGGAACATTGCAGGGG
>NW_010239606.1:0-1145 GCF_000690775.1 Eurypyga helias | reverse complement strand
ATCCGTGCCATCCCACCCTCGGGCACTGCTTCCTTCGCCGTCCTGCTAACTGGCACTGAAACCTGCCTGTGTCCTCAACAGGGTGTTGCCAAGCCGACTGCCTCCAAGGCAGATAATTGATTTAAACCTGGGTTTTTCTCCTTTTTTTTCAAAAGCCATTTTCTCCGCAGTACCTTGTTTTTCCCTGATAGCCCAGCCAGCAGCATCGGGCATCCCCAGCCCCACTTGGGCTGCGATTGCCTCAGTGGGACTATCCTCCCCACATGAGCTGCAGCAGGGCCAGAGAGGAGGAAGCCGAGACTTGGTGACGGAGCCAGCGCATCCGTCACCACCAGCACCGCTTCGCCTTTGTGTGCCACTGAGACCGTGCAAATCAGGAGCTGCATGTCCCCAGGCTGGGCTCTGCGCTGAAATCCCTCCTGGAAAAGCCATAGCTCTCATGGGCAAGAGCCCCAGGATAACGTGACGTGAGTTTGCTCGGAGCCGAGAGCCTGGCAGGGCTCCCAGTCAGGGGTTGCTGATCCCAGCGGATTGGCAGGACCACCCCACGTCCAGCAGCACCCTGCTCTTGCATCCCGCTTGCCGCAGCCCAGCCACATCACCCCCTCTGCTTTATGAGGCCAGTTATTGCTCAGAAACTAGCACGATGCCCAGGTGTACGCTCCCAATTAGACTTTGCCTTGGAAACAATTTAAACACTATTAGAAGTTTTCTATTTCGGAGCGGGGTACCGTCAGTCGCTGCTGCCTGGGGACGGCCACCTTCTCCTGCTGGGAGCAGGCAGGACGGCTCCGGGCTGGGTGCCAAAGCCCACGGCTGCCCTTGCGCAGGGGAAACTGCTCCTGACCCCACACCTTCACCCTGGGTGTGTCGTCCCACCCCTGAGTCCCCGCGGTGGCACCAGCCCGTTTGCCATGCCGGCACATCCCAAAGCTGCCGCTTTGGAAATGCCAGGTTGGTGCTGGGAAGACGGGAAGTTCTGTGAACAGGGGAGTGGGGATGCTTTGGCTGTGTCCCCGTGTCCTGCTCGATGCAATAGTGCTGAGCAGCAGGGTCATGCCCTGCTTTGGGCTCTCTGCATCCCTGGGGCAGCAGGTCTCATGGGCTGAAGGGAGCTGGAGCTGGTGCCGGGGACTGGAGCACAG
>NW_010239605.1:0-8445 GCF_000690775.1 Eurypyga helias | reverse complement strand
AACCATTCTATGATTCTATGCTTTTGAACCAAGGATGGTTCAGGTGTGGTCTTGGCAAAACTCATCATCTTACTCTGTGTGTGAAATTCTAAAGTTTTTAAATGGAAGGGATACAGACTTTTTCTCTGATCAGAGATGACAAAAATACTCATATTTATACAAAATCAGCCTAATTACCATCTGCTTATTTGCAAAATAGTCTGCTTTCAATATTATTTACTGTTAAGCTGACTGTCACTTGCAATAAATTTTTTGTCTTGCATGTATTTTTTGTCTTTTATAAAAATATATATGAAATGATTAGTTGAAAAAGTGTGTATATTTTTCTACATATAGAATCATAGAATCATATATGATATGATATATGATATATGATCATAGGGACCTCAGGAGATCGAACCACCTACTCAAAGCAGGATCAGCTTTCGGATCAGACACGTTTGCTTGGATTTTATCCAGCAGGACCTTTAAAACCTCAAAGGATAGAGCCTACACAACCTCTTAGGGCAGTCTGCTAGGCTGCTTGCCTGGCCTCATAGAGAGGGAAAAGGCTTTCTTTCTCTGCAATTTGAACCTCCTGAATACCACCTTTGTCAGAGCCTCCCTACAAAAAACTAGCCCAAGCTGAAGGAGATTGTGTTACTTGACTGCCAACAGCCAAGTTGGTCCATCTTGGACCAACTTATGTTTCAACGAACCTCTGTCTCTCACCTTCCTACCATGTGCCACAGTGAGACCCTGGCTCCATCCTGTCTCAGGCCCCCTCACAGTGGGGTACAGGCAGGATGATCTGTTATGTCCTTCCCAAAGCCATTTCTTCATCAGGCTGAACAAGTCGCAGTCCCTCAGCTTCTCCTCACAGGACAAGTGCTGCTCTGACCAATTTGCCCCCCACCTCCCCCTACCTCACTGCAGATGGTTAATGTCTTTCCTGTACTGGAGGGGCCCAAAACTGGATGCGATGTCTAGAGGTTGTCTCACAGTAGAGGAGGATAATCCCTTCTCTGGACTGTGCTCTGGTTAACACAGCCCAGGGTGCTATTGGCCTTCCTCACTGCCAGAGTGTGCTGCTGGGGTGTTCTCACTCTGTACTGCTCCCTTTGAAGGGCGGGATAAAAGGTGATAGGAGTAACTCATCAGACTTTGAGAACTACCAGTGTGGCATAGTTTTCTTTCACCTTTTTCTGTCTTGAAGAAAAAGCTTGATTTTCTGCCAGAAATGTTAGCAACTTTAAAGTTGACCCCAGTGAGTCCAAGAGCAAACCCGGAGATGATGCTTAGACTTATAGCCAGCAGTCTGAAGGCTAGTTCAGTAGCTTTTTCTTGGAGCTTGTAGTATCAAGCTCCAATAACTTGTAGTTATAACTATTGATAACTATTTCAGTGGTTATTTGCAGAATGGGATGTGCACCACTTTTAAAACAAATTAAAAAGGGCAGGTGGGACCTATTAGGGATGAAAACATGTTCCGAACTTGACATGATCAAAGACCATGTGCTTATTGGCAAAGACCAATAAAATTACTTGCTTTCTCAGCCTGACTCCATGATTTTGCTTTAAGCTGATCTCAGATGGAACTGTTGACCATCAACATATGTGGCCCCACACCCACCCTCACCTTGGCCACTTGCTCCTGCTACCTTCCTGATGTAGGTACTACTGTGGGTTACGCTGCTCCAGAGAACTAGCCAGTAGCACCCTTTCCTTCTCTTTCCCCTGAAAAGGTGTGTTTGGAGGGTGCTGTGGGGTGGAACAGGGAACTGACCCAGCAGAAGATCAATTTTCTTCCCCCACCTATAATTCAGATCAGACTGAAACCTGGTTCTTATAACAGCTGCCTCCCAATATTCATGGAGACAGGGTCTCAGTAAAATGCTGATGGGGCTGGTGGTTCAGCTGAAATGAAAGCTCACAAAAATTGCACTTTCCTCCTACAATAGAAGGAAATAACTGATGCCTGGAGGATGGAAAAAGTGCTCTTTGCATCTGCTCTTTTCCCAAACTCTGCAAAGAACAGTTGTTGCTGCCCTTGAGCCCAGAGAGTGCCTTCCACGGGATTTCTGAACATTGGACATCTTATTCCCAGGCCTGTGTGTACTTAAGCTTAGGGCTGTTTAAAGAAAGCAAAGCTGGCTCTTCAGCTCTGCCATAGTGATTTTTGTTGTACAGCCTCAATGCTATTCCCAATTTCTTACCAAATTCTGGTAAAGTTTTTTTTCCTTAAAAAAAAAAAAAAATAGAGCTGTCCTTAAAACAATGTGTTATTCTCTGTGCTTTGTAATTATTAAAATATTTTTATATCATATACATATATAAAATATACATATATAAAATACATCTATACACACACAGAGGGAAGAGTGTGTGTCTATGCAAATACAAGGAAAATACGTAGTCTTGTAGACCATGCAGTGACCTACACAGGGTTTGTCTAACAGTGTCATTCTCTCTCTGACTGGGTTACCTCACTGCTGTGGTACCTCACCCACTGAGTTCGTTGTTTCTTCCAAGCTTCTGTGGCTTCTGCTTCAGTGCAGCTGCTGTTGAGGCATCATAGTCTCAAAGCTTCCTCCTTTTGGCAGCTGATAAATTAATCTGGAGGGAATTCATTTCCCTGGGGAAGGAAGTCATGTTTTATCAATTTTTTTTTTTTAATTATGTTTTTGTCATGTGCCTAATGTTACTCAAATCAACCATCCCTGCTTTCCATGGGATGCTCAGGATAGGCATGTGCTTTGAGCAGGTAACTCCTCTACACCTTGAGGCTTTCTAATACTTTGGCTTTAGTTTCTGTATGTTAACAGTTTGGGTTTTTTAGTATCCGAAGTTATACATTTAGAGGCTTGATTTCAGTGGTACCAATTTCCCAACTTGCAACATGAATTTAGCCTTTTTAGTTAGTGGCATAAAAATATGTGATGAAGCTGGAATAGGTTGTCTAACAGGATTATAGTATGTATACTGTAACAAGAACTTAGGGCTTATGTGCATACATATAGAGAGGTTGGTTTGGTTTTACACCGTGTATCTTAAAGCTTATGCTTTTTTTGGTTTGGTGTATCTTAGGATCCCATGGAGCTGGTCATCCTTCAGAAACTTTAACACCACTGATTGTTTGGGGTGCTGGGGTGAATTATCCACAGAAAGTCACATCCCAGTTCTTTGAAGACAATTTTTTGAAAGGTAGGTAAAATACAAAACTGAAATGCAAGGTTTTGGTGGAAAGGGAAGTGTTGAACAATTACACCTGTTAATCTTCACTGACTTCTGTTCCATTACAGTAAATGTGACTTGCTTTGTGTGGTGTGGAAAGAAAAGATGACAGGGCGTGCCTGTGGAGGATATTGCAAAATTGGCTAGATAATATCCATCTGTTTTCTTTCCTAATCATGGAATTAAAGTCTCTTTGTGGGTACAGAAGACTATTCACACTCCTAAGTTCCAGAGGAGACTTAATTCTTAGGAAG
Organism: Eurypyga helias; assembly: GCF_000690775.1. Classification (NCBI taxonomy): domain Eukaryota; kingdom Metazoa; phylum Chordata; class Aves; order Eurypygiformes; family Eurypygidae; genus Eurypyga; species Eurypyga helias. The sequence goes on along the minus strand of NW_010239605.1, from coordinate 4,978 downwards.
ACTCGCAAATGTTAAAGGCTATTTGTACAGAAACATGATGAGTTGACATGTCCTAAGACTCTATTCTAGCTTCACAGTACAACCCTGGGGACTTCCCAGGAGCTGTCTTATGTCACTTAGATCCTTGTGGCATCCTTGTGCTATGGAAATGTAAACAGGCTTTCTCAATGAACATCTGTGACTCTTTTCTATTCTTTTTCCCCTTTGTAGTTTATTTAAGAGTAGTAAACTTTTTAAAGAAATAATTAATTTTTACTATTTCAAATATATAATGTAATAACTACCAGCTTACTGAAATACCAGTGGATTTCTAGAACCATGTGTGATTAAACTGTGCCAGCTCTTTCTCTTTCATGGGCCCCATTCTTGTAGCCTGCTCTGTTTCTTAAGATGCCTTGAATCTCTCAGGTTGTTACTCAGGATCAATAAGGTAATAACTTTCTATTTTATTGGCTTGTTCGTCAAGCTACATTAGAGAAGAGAAAACAGTCAAAAATGACTTCAGCCCTGAGGCTTTAACCCTGCCCTGCTCTTGAGAAGGTATTTGGTAACGGATTAAATAAACAGGGCTTCTCAGATACAGACCATGCTAACATTTCACTCCCTGTGATTAACTGCTCCTATAAAACTGTGACATCTTTGATAGAATTGAAAATGTGTTGTAAAATAAGAAATAGAAAACAGAGTAAACCCAGCTTATTTTGGTGGCTGTGATGACTGATCTGCTGGACTTCTAAGGACACTTGATGCCTCTAAGGTTTGATCTGTAATAGTTGATTTTTACAGCTGTCAGTTTCCTTGATTCTTACTAGCTTTAGTACAAACCTCAGTGTTTGGCCTCAAGTAATGATGAAGATGGTGTGAGGGCATTTCAAAAAAGATGAGTTCCAGGTACGTGATAGGGAAAGCTTTTTGGCTGTCATCTGTTAGGAAATGTGTATTTTCTTAAAGGAGGGGTTGTGGCTGCACCCTGCTGTGCCTGCTTCATATTTTCCTTCTGATGGTTTTTAAAAAAAAAAACAAAACACCAAACCACAAACCCGAACCAACAACCAGACAAAAACCCAAATACCCCAAAGCAAACATCAGAAAATCGTCTCCTTGTTCTGGACTTGCTCTGCAGCTTTCCAGCTGTCAAGGTGTTGTTGGTCTGTTTAGACACTATCTTTACAGGTTCTTAATTGCCAGGGATAATCTCTGTTGGAGAGGTGAGTATCTCTGAGTATCTTGGGAGTTTGAGTCTCTATTTGAGTAATAAGTATCTTCTCCTCTTCAGCCTGGAGAAGAGGAGGCTCCGAGGAGACCTCATTGCAGCTTTCCAGTATCTGAAGGGGGCCTACAAGGGTGCTGGGAGAGGACTTTTTACAAGAGCCTGCAGTGATAGGACAAGGGGTAATGGGTATAAATTGGAAGTGGGGAGGTTTAGATTAGATATCAGGAAGAAATTCTTCCCGGAGAGGGTGGTGAGGCACTGGAACAGGTTGCCCAGAGATGTTGTGGATGCCCCATCCCTGGATGTCTTCAAGGCCAGGCTGGATGAGGCTTTGAGCAACCTGACCTAGTGGAAGGTGTCCCTGCCCATGGCAGGGGGGTTGGAACTAGATGGTCTTTAAGGTCCCTTCCAACCCAAACCATTCTATGATTCTATGATTCTTACAAAGTGACTTTTCTCTCTGTGGTAGTACATTATAGATTCTGGTAGGCCATCTAGTTTAAAAGTAAAGAAAAAATTGTTGTTGAAATGCAACTTGGCACTTTCGTAGGTCAATACAGTTCAGCTACTCCATTAAGTTACAATCCCAGATATTTTCACAAAGCTAACATATGAAAGAAAAGAGGCTTAAAAGAAGTCTCTTGAAAAGTTCTTTGAATTTGCCTTTCCTGCTCCATACACATGCAGCTCAGACTCTGTGCAGGAGAGGAGAGTGTTTTCAAGACTGCTGTGTCACTGATGTATGCGGGTGTCTGACTTGTATTTGCAATTGCACACACCACTGTTCTTGCATCTATTGACAATCCTTCCTAATTTCTCTGAGTTAAGAGTTCATGGAAACAGCAGAGTATTTCTACTGCTGACAAACTTGTTATGCTCTGTTTGATGCAAGCATGCTGTGGGCAGCCCAGTGAATTGTCTCTCTTCTCATCGTTGCCATCAAGGGTTGATACCCCTGAAGGCGGTGCCAACAGGCAGGACTTTGTCCAGTTTGTCATGGGAAGATTAATGTGCTCCTTGGATGTCCGGAAGGTCAGTGTCTGCACTGGAATGGCAGCCGCTCTCTCCTTAGTCACTTCACCTGTGCTCTGCCTTCCCTCAGGCCTCTGGCCATGCAGTCATCTTGGAAAGATTTGTGATGGCAGCCCTCCATCCCGTGGGCAATGTGTAGTGTTACCCATTTGGCTGTTGGCTTGACCCTTCTGCAGGAAGGGGGAGGATACAGAGCTGCTCTCCAGCTCCCTGGCACAGGCCCTGCCGCTTGGCCTTGAGGTCTGAGCCCAGAGGAGCCCATCAGTGAAGTCACAGCCTTCTGCAGCAGGAAGACCTGGCATGGTTGTTTTCATCTATACTCATCCCTGTTTTGGAGAGGGCTCAGCCTGCTTTTCCACGTCAGCGTATGCCTTCGCTGTTTTTGCTTCTGTGAAGTTTTACGTGAGATTTTCTTTCGTTCATGTATCCTCAGCCTCTTCTCAAACTGGCACTTTCCTGCTGTTTCCCCTGGACTGTTTGCAATCAGCAGCACAGCAGACTGCAGTAAAAGCGGGGCAGGATAAAGTTAAAAAACCCTATCAAACGGGTGGAAAACTGTGCTGGGCGCTGCGAAGGAAGCCTAGACAGTGAGCTGGAATCGTAAACCAGCATGGGCAGCACGTACACCCAAGGCTTCTCTCTGCCAGCGGTACAGCCTGGACTGGCTGGTCTGCAGGTGTGTCCCAAGCCTTGGGAGCTCCTGGGCTCAGTACCTTACGGCTCTTGGCCCAAGGCGCATGTCTTCAACTCCATGCATGTTGGGAATAGGCGAGTAAGGAAAGTGGAGACATAAAAGCTTCTGACAAAGCTAGATGTTTCTGTAACGGAGCTACAGTTTCTTCCTACCTTAAGCACGTGGTGTGCATGTAGACAATTTTCCAACATTCTTTACTGGAAAATGTTATTTAAACAAACAATGGGTAAGAGTCTGTATCTCTAGAAATATTCATTTCCCTTTTCTGGGAAGAAAAAGGAAGCAAACTTGTTAATTTTGGTGTGAGTTTAACACAATTCATGATTAATGCTGTCAATACTTCCCCTGCGTTGCCATGGGAACTCGCTGTAACTGCATGTCTGGCTGCTGTTAAGGTACATGGCTGCTCTTCAGGGTGCTCTTGGGACCAAGTAACAGTGGACCTGCACTCAGACCCCTGAAGCTAGCAGTGGTATGACTAATTGCTGAACGCAAGTTTGGTACATGCAGTGCTGCAAATGTGGATGTTTCGTGTCTTGGGCTATTTTGTCTGAGACTGGTTTGGGTCTGGCACAGACAGGGTGTATTGAAAGATGGAGAAAAGATGGTATGGTGTAGGATTTAAATGTCTGTCTGGAGATAATAAATGAGGTTGAGTGATGGTTTACTGGTATTCTTCATGAAGCCTGTTTCTGGTGCGTTTAAACTTCTACTTTACATAGAAACCCAATGGATAATTTTGGGCAACATGGCTATACCATCAATGGTTTGAGGTGCTAGGCAGACTCCTGCTTCCATCTTTGCTGTTTCTGTGGTGTCATTTCAGCAGGCGGCGTTAGCAGGGTGGTGACTGGCCCTTTCAGCTTTTTGTGTGTCCTGCAGAAGGTGGCTGTGACCCTGTTGCTAAGTTTGGTTCCCAAGTTAAGGGTAGGTGCCCCAACATCTTTACTGCTGTACTGGAGATCTGCTCTATGTAGGTCATTGACAGGATTTTAAGTACTGTATCAGCAAGTCTGTTTCAGCCCCTATCGTGTTTTCCTGTGCATCTGATTTTTTTAAAGCTTGAATAAAAAATTTAAAAAGTTGTGTGCTGTCTTTTGTGGGTGTTTTGGGTTTTTTTTGTTGTGTGTTTTTCCTGCTGCTATTATTGCTGTGGGCAGGGGGGCAGTGAATGTAAACATTAGGAAAAGAAGACATGAAAAAACCGCCAAACAAACCCTGCTAAACTCTGGTTCTAAATAACTCTCCATCCACAAAGAAAGCAGGCAATTTCCTCTTTATTTCCTTAGAGGCTAATGGAGAGCAGGAAAATACAGTTTTGAAGCAGCTTTTTATATGATGCACCACAGCTTAAGGGGCTTGTACATGCTATGTCTCTGCCTTTATGATAGTTGTTCTGATTGCTAATTTGTTGAACTTTTCTCTTGAGCTTGCTCTTGGCCGGTATTGCTTATGGCAGACGTGACGTATATTTGTACCACTCTCTATCAGTATATTTGGGACCTTAGGTTAACCTTTGTTAAAAACTATTGAAGAGATTTAAACAGCCCGTCTCCTAAACCTGAGTGAACCTTTTAGTTGGCACAGGAGGCAATACATCACTTTCTATACTGTGCTGAAAAAGAATTAAAACCTTAGACTTTCTTCAACTGATCTGGATCACAATTGCAGGCAGCAATTTATCCTGATGGATAAAAGAAAATGTGAACTGAAATGAATGCATTTTATTGTTTCTGCCTGTTGAGTTCCATCTGTAAGCCCTCTTGAGCTGGCATCTCAAAGCCAAATTATAATTTTCTTTAGTAATGACACTTTATGGAAAACAGCAACAAGACATTAAATGTCAAATGAATTATCCCTTTCAAATCTGTCTAGATTAGCTGTTCATGTGCGCTGTTATTTCTTGCAGAATGGAAACTGGAGAATTTGAAGCGGCTGGATGTCAATCAGGTATCAAACATAATTAATTTAATAGCTCATAAACTTTCACCTTGAATTATGACCAAGCTGTGTGGCGCGGTCAATGCGCTGGAGGGAAG
>NW_010239604.1:0-10900 GCF_000690775.1 Eurypyga helias | reverse complement strand
AGCGGTCCGTCTGTCATTCCTTCCTTTCTATGCCTCCATCAGTCTGAAAAAAGCAATATGGAGAAGAATTCACTATAATTTTGACATGAACATAAATTTATAAGAAAAGAAAGAGCATTAAATATATAGGTTTCCTAAGAATTAGCTGATTATAACATTAAAAAAAAAATTCTGCAATTCATTAATGAATGCCATTAATAAATAAACATGAACTTAACTGTAAAAACAGGGTCTGAATGTTCGGAATTATTTGAACATAACAAGGTATACTTATATGTCAAAATGGTTTTTTTTTCAAGAAGTCTTTGTGCAGTGTTTTGCAAAAGCCTATGTTACAGGCTTTAAATTAGACTGGAGAAAATATCTAACAAATATAAATATGAGTATGAATATAACTGTTAATCTAAGCCTAAATGACATTATGAGGTAATATTGCTAAGAAAACATATATACATGTCTGAAATAACTGTGTTTCTTCTCTTGAAGGCAGTAGACTGACTGTGATGCCAAAGAAATTATTTATGTTTTCTTTATTTTTTAAAAACAGAGTTGCGATTTTTTAGAATTTTATTTCAGCCTTAGGATCTCTCTACTAATGTGTGAATACCTGCCAGTGAGAAATCAGTTATTTGTTTGATACATGTAATAGCATGGGTTATGTTTGTTCTAATATAATAACAACACCAGGACATGCAAACAAGCATGAAACTTTATCATCTTTCCTGTTAAATCATTAGAACAACACCTGGACATGGTTTTGGCTAAGATTCTCCAAGACAATTGTCAAGAACTGTTCAAGTCATCTTAAATCAGTACTGCTCCTGGTAGGGAGGTGACTAGCAGCTCTGCTGGTCTGGAGGGCAGGATATGGCGATTTTATGGATGTCTGTTGCTCTGTGCTTGTTAGCCTCTGCTGGACAATGGTCCCAACCATGTTTATTTTATTCGTAGAGATCTACTTACAAAGTCCAAGGAAGTTGATGAATAAGAGAAATCAGAACTATATGATGAAATAATAGAATAGGTTTGAGAGTTAAAGACCTTCTAATTCACACTTCTCTGAGGAAAAGGCAACCTTACTAACGCAAAGGGGAAAAAATATCTGGGTCAACATGGTTAGTTTTCTAGCAATTAAAGTAAATAATTTGCAATTTACATTTTCCAGACATTCTTCTGACGTATTTGTTATTTCTGCAACAGAATCTCCCAAACTATACATATGAAAATTAAAACTATTTGAATATCACTTCACCCTAAAAAAGTAGAGAAATATCACCTGTAGGTTTTACACTTCAGAACTTGTTCTGCATAGTGCAATATTTGACTGTAATAGATTGTTGGTTGAAAGACAGGATGAAATTTTGTTTTCCTATAGTATTATTGCAAATGTTGGCCAGGTTTCTAAGACTATATGTTTCTGACGGGTTGTTCTTTTATTTTAGCTGGTCACTGTGGTTCTCCGGATCCAATTGTAAATGGTCATATCAGTGGAGATGGTTTCAGTTATCGTGATACCGTAGTCTATCAGTGCAATCCTGGTTTTCGACTTGTTGGTACATCTGTCAGAATTTGCCTACAGGACCACAAGTGGTCTGGACAAACTCCTGTTTGTGTTCGTAAGTATCATTAGTTTTTCCCTGAATTATTGCTGGTATTTTAAAAGTAGTTGAACATGAACAGTGGATTTGATATTCAAAGGTGTTTGAATGAGGTGCTCAGATCAGGTAGTTATTTGATTTATTTTCAATAGACTGAATGACTATATCCAGTAATTTCTGTTTCCTGTTCCAGAAACAGGATAATTTAGGCATTGAGTGGGTTGAACATCAGGCTGCAACTCTGTAACTTCATCTATCTCTTTCTCTCTCTTTCTCCAGGCATAATTTCTATGTCATGTAGGCTTACTGAGCCTCTCCCCTATTTTGTCAACAGGCATAACAAAATCCTTTGGTATATTTTCATTGTTTGGTGCATAAAGCTGGAATATTGTCCATCTGTGCAGTTTTCATGGTAACTGTCTGTTTTTCCAAGTTGGCCTCCTAATATTTATCAGTGCAAGCCCAGACATGGTATTGGACTATACCACATCTGTTAGAAAAAATGTTAACTTTTTATAACCATTAGTAGGATTCTTTTTTGCTATTACTTGACCTGCTTTTGAACATACCATAATTAATTACTGGAATTGCTGAGTCCTTCTTACTCTACTTCCTTCCTCATTTGTATGGCAGGTTTTCTGACCTTTTCTGAACCATCAGCCATTTAATCAGAGTCAAGTCTGATTTCTCTGCCTTTTATTTTACTGTTTTACTGTGGGGTTGGTTTTATTACTCTTTTTCGGTTTTAATAAGGCTCCCCATTTTTATACAATTTTTGTTTAATTATACAGTTAATTATACAATTAATGTTTAATGGAGCATTTACGTCTGTTATTTCAGTTTTGTATTTTTTTTAAGATGTCTGCAATTCAGACAGAAGTATTTTTGTCTACACAGAGATAGTCACTGAGGTGATCAGCTTTTCTGTTCAGTCCATACTAGTAACTTTATTTCTAATAAATATATTACTTATAAGTCATTAGATTTCAAAATGTTCAGTATTTTCTTTCTTAGGGATAAAATGAAAATTTCTACCTGTATACAGCTGCAGGAAATACCTGCCAAATATCACTGTCCTTTTAAAACGCTATTTATATCTTCAAGTGATTTATATTCATCAAAGGAGAAATGAAACCAGCTAGTATTATTACTTTTAGTGGATTAATTTTACCATGCAGTGAATAAAATCCCTTCAAAAGAAAGAGGCAAATCTGAGATGCAGGGGACTGTTTCTTTCTAAATTGATGTTATCATTACCGTTATGAGAAGAACTGGCAGGAATTTCTGTCATTAAATGTTTCCTAATATTGCCCATTAAAACATGTTTTTCTTTTGCTTATAATTCTGACAGACTAAAGAGTGATATAAGATGATTTTTTTATGTCAGCATCCAAGCTTCAGATGGTTTGCCTATAACCATCCATCCGTCTGTCTGTCTGTCTATCTACTGAAAATTCTCATTAAAATAGTTCCGTTTTTTCTGAGAAGGAAAGTGAAAACATACCATTTACCAATTCTAGAAATGTGCTCCCTAATGTGGTACTGCAGTGGTCTTCTGACTGAACAGCGTGGATCAGGAAGTAATAATATGGCAGAGATAACATAAGGAAGTTACAGGATGTACTACTGAAAAATTATCACGAATTGGTCTATGTTTCATGAGATTTTTTAAAAAAAGATCACACATTGGTTTATATCTTACTGGCTTTGAAAGGAATATGAGCTGTAAGGACTAGACATTGTAATCCTCTAAAAGTATTATCTAAGGAAGAACAGAGTACTCCACCCATGACTACTTTAGCTTCTTAGTTTCATATGGAAGTCAGCTTCCTCCATTTTACACAATTTTTGAACACACAGGTGTTTTCTTTTCTCTTTATTGGATAACCAGTTGGACCACATTTTAGCAAAATATCTGAACAAACTTCACTTGCTGTTTATTGAGAGTTAACATGAAATGTGGAGATGTCTGATTAGTTCTTTGTGAGTAACTGCATAACAGAAATCAGGAGAGTAACCTTCTTTACTGAAACTCCATACTATATGAATGATGACTGAAACATAGGCTTAGCAATACATCTGGGTACTCAGACTGGATTTTTTTGTTGTCCAATTACTATCAGTACTACCATTATTTCTTCTGGGTTACCTAGTTTCTGTGATGAGATGGAAGTCTCTAGGGTCTAAGAAAGATACATCGTTAAAGTCTGGAGTATATATTTGAGCATTATATTGAGTTGATCTCGTTATAATAGGCAAATCTGTAATTCCTTAGTCAGTATTGATTTCAGACATGACAAGTGCATCTGTTTTCCCGTGACATATTTAGGACTGTTTGTGTGCATACACACATAGGGTGGTTATTTAGTTTAGGATGGAGAAGGGAATTTGCAATTCACCATTTAGATGACATAAAACAACAGTAGTAAACTTTAGTTAAAATGTCTTGGATACTGCTTAGTTAAACAATATTAAATTGATTGCATAAAAGCCTAGTGATCAATGAAAACAAAATAATGCCAAAATTATATGTTTCCTTTTTTTTTTTTTTTAAGATGTTTTTACATACTTGCTACTGTGGGAATCCAATTATGTCAGTGTTAATCAGTCAACAGATCAATGATAACTAACAACTATAATGGAGCAGTGGCAGAACTAGGTGCAGTGATTAAGATCTCAGAGTCGGAGACCTTTAGTTTCTAGAAGGTGTTGCAAAAACCAGAATCCTGTCAGGAGTAATGAGGTCTAAACAGAAACTGACTGACTAGGGTGTGCTTTTGTTGAAAAGGACAACTGAACAGAAATATCCTTTATCAGAATTTTTACAAGAGGCCGACATTATATGTTATTAAAACCTATGGCATATAATTTGTTCAAGAAACTGCAGCAAGTTTAAGGTAATAGCATATTTTTTATTTAATCAGTTTTTATATACTTAACTGATTTACTATAGCCCTGGAAATTGCTTTGTTTATTGAAACTTCATCATCTGTAACAGTTTAAAAATGCCACAACTGGACTAGAATAATGTTGATCCTGTGCCTGTAGTAAGATTTTATTCTGATGTTTAGGGTTTCATCTTCAAATGCTGCAAACAAGATGATACAGAAAAGGTTCAAGTGGTTTAAATAGATTTCTTTACACAATTTAAGGGTGAAATACATAAGTCTGTATACAGGAAGGTGTCCTATTTAATTCCCAAATATCAGGCAGGCAGTGTTGAATTCCATGATAAAATAAAACCATATTAAATTATTTTTCACTTGTCTCTTGAATTTATTAAAAAACCACCTCCAAACCACAAAGTAATAAAGCAGAAGATAAACCTGTGTATAGGATATTTATTTCAATATGATAAATGTTCAGCACAGTGTTCAAAAGGGATGTGTGTGTGGATGTTTGTATATATATATTCTGATTTTATATTGTCTGTATCTAACTTCTGTATATTTTTCCATATTATCTTAATGACTTTCCATGTGGAAAGCTAGAGCTTGACCATAAGAAGTGCATTTTATAAGTGTCATTTAAGCAAAATCAAGACATGTAATACACACAATGCAAAAGATTTACTCCCAACAATTTCTCTGTTGCTGTAAGAAAATCTGATTCGAAGGATCACCACTTCAGCAAAGCAACTCAAGAACTTTGGAACAGGAATGCTTCAGAACGCCAGAAGGCTCTGAAGAAGTATATCAAATCCCATTTGTTTGTCTTTACTACATTTTGAATCTGGCAGAGAAAAAATACTATTTTTAGTTGCATTACTAGGAAATATAGTGAACTCTCTACATCTTTTAGGGTCTAATACTTATCAGGTGGATGTCAAAATGCATACATATATGATTATTTATATTAAAAATTTCAACATAAAGTGAAAAGTAGATCCTAAAAGTTTTATTGAAAAATTAAGATTTTTTTCTCCTGGCAATTAAGAATTTTGAATAGATATATCTTATTTTTTCTTAAATTTCTTGTATAAATATGAAAGACAATTTCAGAAGAAAAAAAATAAAAACGAGAAGATCTCCAACTTGCAAGTGATTCCATGGAAGAGTACCTTTCAGTTAGATGCTAGCCTGTCTATTTTTCTTTTAACAGCAATCACATGTGGACATCCTGGGAATCCAGCGCATGGAATGACTAATGGCAGTGAGTTCAATTTAAATGATGTTGTAAACTTTACTTGCAACACTGGATACTTACTTCAGGGTGCTTCTCGAGCACAGTGCCGAAGCAATGGGCAGTGGAGTAGCCCTTTACCCAACTGCCGAGGTAAGAAACTTTCTCGTATATTCTCTGTTCTCTAATGGCTTATTTCAGGCATGATCTTTTACCTGCCTTCAAAATATTGAGATATGATTCAGAATCCTCACCTTTAGGAACTTATTGCCACATTTATGTGAGTTTTTGCATTTCTGTGTTGGAAAATGGAGTTATGGCTGAGTATTGAGGAAGCCTAGGCTTTTCAGTATTTTACCTCAACGTTCTCAGACTGCAGTCCCTAGCATTTAGTTTATAGACATGTAAAGTGTATTTTGTATCACACTTAGTTTATGGGCATATAAAGTAGATTTTACATCACAAAAGTTTTATTACATTAATAAATCATAGTTGGCTACCCAGCCTGAATGAGGTACAGTAGAGTACAGCTTCCACAAATAGTCCATTACTCCTATTAAAACATGGTTATGTAAACTGATATTCATGCCTCAAAATGCTGTTAAATCTTCTGTATTTCTTCGCAATACCTGAGAGATGTTCATAACTTTTGTAGAGGTAAAACCTGACTTTTCTTTCCCCTGAAAAAAATTATAAAGTAAGATTTAATTCTGGTTGGGTTTTTTGGGGTGTTTGTTTGTTTGTTTGAAGATATATCTGAATTTGATTACTGGTATGTTCTGGATAGGGTGGAGAAATTTGAGAGATGAGAATAAGGCAAGGGTTTGTGTTATGAAAAAATCAGTGTCAAATGTACTTATTGGAGAAGGACAAAAACATTGTAAAACACAATCCAAAGTTTACAGATTTCACTGTGTCCTTATCATTTATTTATCCAGATGGCAGTATTTTAATTAAGACTAAAAGTGAAACAAGCCTCTAAAATTACTCTGTTGTTATTCTTTCCATTTATGGGCATTATTTATCTATTTTCCTGAACCTTTGCTTATTGCTGCTGCATATGGAGCTAATATCAAACCTTTGGTCTTTTCCACCAATATCTTTATCAAATCACTAAAATCTGTTTCTTGGTCTATTGTTTTTATGTTGTATGCCCTGAAATAGCTTGTACTGGTGTAGTACAGTTCTGAATGCAGTAAGATGCCAATAATATTTAATGATACTGTGAAGTGTTTTCTTCTGAATCACTGAGGCAGATTGAATAACTTCTGGCTATAAAATAGATCCAGGTTGTCAGAAAGATGAGGTGTTGTAAGATCTCAAAAGCCCAGAGAAAACTTTTTGAGATACTGTATATCCTTCGGTGCTCTTCTTGTGAAGGCTTCAGAAGGAAATGTATTTTAATGTATCTAATTTTAAAATGTTATTCCTGGTCATAGTCCCTTTTCAAAGCTGAAATTGTCTGGGTCTACTTATATCTCTTTAAACAGCAGTACTTATTTCCAAGTGTGTAAACCAAATCCAAATAAAAAATACTTAGTCTCTGAAGAGAGCCTGATGATATTGCCTGGTATGGAACATGCAAAGAAACAGAACACAAGGGTCAATCAATTCAATGATTGATCAATTGATCTATCTATATATTTATGCAGATATATAAAATATAAATTCATTCTACCTAAGATAGATTTTTGAGTGTTACATTGGAATTGACAAGGCTGGCAAGATTTCCTTCTGTGACATAATCTGGGAAATCTTTGCTAAAGCATGCATCCTCTGAAAGGAGTATCACACAATTCTATTAGGTTTTTCCTTAGGCTGATGAACCTTTCAGTTCTTTTGCATGGATTATATCTCATGCCTGAATGCTGACTACAGAATTGAGAAGCCAAGGATTACTTCACAAAATTAAAACTCATTATTTTTTAAAACACCTCATCTTCCACTATTCAGAATACTAGTCTGGAATTCTATTGTCTGCTCTGATTAGACAGATAAAAGTTAGACAGCTTGTTGAAAAGTGGGTTAATACTAAAGCAGATAAAATAATTTCTCCAGATATGCAATGGCTAGTAAGCTTTTCTTGAGTATTTTCTTTCACTACAAACATGATCACCTAAATGTTAAATCAGTGTAAGTACTATGCTTTTTAGTTTTTGGAACTTGTCTTTAATGTGCTAAAGGAAATTGCAGTCAGGGAAGTTGTGCTGAGGATACTAACATGGGACTAAAAATCATGTAGTAAGAAGTTAACTTCAGCTATTGGTAGCTTTATTATCTCCACCTGTTGGTTTATTAAAAATCATATTGTATCACAGTGATTGCTCCTAAGAATAATTATCTTTGGTGATTATCTCATCATATTGTTTCAGAGATAGCTGATGTAATATTAAGCTCAGGATGTGTGGAATTAGATCTTTCATTCTCATTAAACAATACTGAGATGGCAATTCCCTCATTCAGTACCCTCAGAATTTATTCAGCTGAGTTAACTAGCATCCCAATGTAATTTTTGCATTGAAGATACAGGAGTTAACAAACCGTTCTTATTTCAGCTAATTTTCTTTTTTTTCCCTTTTATACTATTTTGTGTTGCTACGCTTCGGTAAACAAACTCCTCTTATCTCATTTGTGAGGCATTGAAGTAAGGTTTTATTTGTTGAAAATACACACTTTCACATATCCTGTAGATGCAGTGTAGATCTGCTGTATTTGACTGTCAGAGGCAGATATTGTATAGTTTTACTGAAGTTCAACCTAATTTACAAGCTGTCTTACTCAACTATTTACATTGAACTCAAGTACATTTATTAAAAGTAAAACAAGTGAAAAAGAAAAAATAGGACATTTATGATAAAAAATAGAAAGGCCGAGACTATTTTGAAAAATCCCCGAACATAAGAATTATGTTTCAACATTATTTCAGTTGTGTCTCCTGTGTACTTTCATTTTCATTTTTTAATTCAGATGAATTTGAGGTTTTTTCCAGGGCAATTTATGGTCTTAAAGCTTGCTTAGGAAGTCTGGTTTTCTGAAAGTAGTGAGCATTATAGATACAACTCTGCTAAGACCCATTCTCTTAAGAATGGCAAACTCCTACCAGAATGGAGTGGCCCAGAATACTCTCAGCTGAGTATGTACAATTTTGTCTGTTGTCATATAGGTGGTGTAAAGTTAGACTTCTGCCTTACATTCAGTACTTCTTCACTTCGTTCTTCCCTTCACTTAGTATTTCTTCAGAGCAACAGGTATTTTTCAGTGACTTTCTTGCATCATGAACTGTGAGAATCCACCTAATCTTGTCTGTTGTCTAACTGTAGTTCTGTATTACGAAGCATAGAGGATTTTAGGAACTGTAATCAATGAAGATGGATGCCCCATCCCTGGATGTCTTCAAGGCCAGGCTAGACGAGGCTTTGAGCAACCTGGTCTAGTGGAAGGTGTCCCTGTCCACGGCAGGGGGGGTGGAACTAGATGATCTTTAAGGGTCCTTCCAACCCAAACCATTCTATGATTCTATGATTCTAAGATGTAAATATTACTGAAATCAGGGTGACTTAAGTATTTATATAATTACAGTTTGCAATAGTGGTCAATATAGGGAATGGATAATTAATTGTTTTTCTACAATGGAATGTTTGTTAGTGTCTGATTTGGGTGAATAGAATCTCCAGTTAAAAGAAGGAGCTGGATTCTTTTCTGTCTTGTGTATCAGAAAGCATTTTATTTGAATTCCAATTAACACTGTGTTACTTAAATGTCACCACTTCTATTCTTGTCTGAGAAATCACAAAAATGTAGATGTACAAGAAGTAAAACACCAAAGCTAAGTCTCAGAGACTTGGTTGAACATAAGAAACTCATAATTAGTGGGAGAAAAAGAGACTCAGTCAGACCAATACAGAAATGTTGTGACATCATCAACCTTGAACTCCAGTTTGACATTCAAAATGTTCAGAAAAGACGTATGTCATATAGTGTAAAGTTTTTCTAGATTCAAGTTGAACAAACTTGCAATCCATGTTGACATTTAAACTGTTTGAAAAGAGGCAGGTCATAATGTTTGCAGTTTCTCTAAGAAATACCACTTTTAGGTTCTGGAGAGGAATATACTATTTAAAGTAACAGAACTGTTGTAAATGTATTTTTGCACCAGAAGATACTTAGTTGTAGTGCAAAGGGAATAGTCAATGTCCACTTCAGTTTAAGCATGTCAGTGTTAAAGTAGTTCTATTCCATTGACCTCCGACATGCATCTCTGATCTAGAAATTTTGGAGATTTTGTTTCAATTATACAAGATTTTAAAATGTTGTAGTCATTGTCTTGATAATTGGTATTGTTTCTTATTTTAGGTTAGGGTGGTGGCTTGACCTTGCAGTCAGTATGTAGTGGTTTCTCACTGCCATTCCTTCCTTCTCAGATTTCTCCTCTTCTCTGGCATTTTCTTTCATTTTTATTTCAGAGCATTTGTCTTCTCTGCTGTGGGTCCTCCATTGGCTGCAGAGAATATCTGCCCCCCGTGCACCACGTTCTCTTCCAACCTCATTGCCCCCTCTGTTGTTTCTCACTAATTTTTTGTTTGTTTGGGTTTTTTTGTGCCCTCCTCTCTCAGTGGTGTTTTCTGCCCTTTCCTAAATATATTTTCACAGAGACACAAAATTCCCATATGGACTCAGCCATGATTTGAGGAGTCTGAGAGTTGTTCAGCCTAGAGAAGAGAAGGCTTAGAGGAAACTTAGCAGTGGTGTAAAAAAGATGGCCAGACTAAATGGCTTATATCATATTTACTCCTAATTAATTGATTAGAACTTACCTAAAGCAAGTAATAGCATTTCTTTTGGCATATGTCTTTCATTCTAAAATTGCCTTTTGTCTACTGGGTAAAAAACATTTATACTGAAGTTCATAGTTAATGATAAATTATTAATTTGTGTACAAAGATAGTAAATCTTCCAGCTCCTTAAATATACTGATTGGAAGGGATTGATGTTCCTGGCAAACCTATATCATTCAATTCAATAGAAATTTTATGTATGATCATTCTTTCAAACCTCAGTTGAGTTCACTTCAGTCAATAATGAATTTGGCTTCACTTCACTGAGACTCTACATGTAGTTATTACAAAAAATAGATTAGTGTTTCAAGGTATTGCAGAAAATTTATTTTATTTTATTTTATT
>NW_010239603.1:38119-44509 GCF_000690775.1 Eurypyga helias | reverse complement strand
GATGGAAGAGGGCTCTGGAGCACTGTTGTGTAGCTGAAGAAGAGCATTGGGAGAAGAGGGTGTCTGGGGTGGCTCTCAGAGCTAGGCAGTTTTGCAGGCGTGTGGCATCTCCCCACCAGCCTGCTTGGATGGTTCTTGCTTGGGGAATTGCATTACTCAGGCCTTGGTTCTGGAGGCATGTGACAGCTTTTTCCTCTATCACTTTGCTGTTCAGCATTAGTTCTGGGCTTCAGTAGGAAGGTTTTAGTCGCCTTATAAATAATCCCTTTCTCTCCAGTGTGACCTCTGTGTGGGCTCGGTGCGTGCTGCTAAGCGGCTACACGAGAGGTGGTTGTTTTTCCACGGCAAATCTGGTGCTCACAGGCTCAGCGGAGTTTCAGAGCCTCCTCATGGATGTGCACTCCCCAGATAAAACATATGAGGGCCCAGAGAGCTGTCCAAGGTACAGTAATTCCAGCAGTCTTTTTTTCCTGGTGACTCCCCAGTCATTACTTTAACAAAAGTCTGTCCAGAATTAAAATTTTAATCCAATTTTGAATCTATTTCAGAGTTCAAGGAGTGTCTGGACAATGCTCTTAGTCATATGGTTTAGATCCTTATGGGTCCCTTCCAATTTGTGATATTCTATGGTTCTAAGACAGACCTAGGAGGATGTATGCTTCAGTCATGTTGTCCCCTTTGCTTACCTCCTGGCTGAAAAGCAGGTCTGCTGGGCAACCCCACTTCTTTTCAGCCACAGTCAGGAAGGTTTTGTCTCTGGAGCAGTCCTGAGCTTGCTCCAGGGCCAGGCTGGCATTAGCTGAAGTGAGTTGGAAATCTCTTAGGTGCCTTTCCAGCCTTTATTCCCAGGACAGTGTTGAATACCACCTGATCCTCACTGCAGGAGACACCACGTCACTCTGAAAATGTGGCTCGACTCTGCTTGGTGGGACGGATTCAGGTACATCCAGGAAAAAGATAAGGAAGCACTGCCCAGCCTTCCTGGCAGTTCAGTAGCAGACTTGTATCCAAGTGTCACACAGAGCATCTTCCAGCCCATCACTCTTTTTCTCCTGTTAGTCTGCGTTTATCTATGGCCTTTGTATCTCTTGGCTGCAGCTCAGGCCAGACATGGGCAGCTCACCAAGACACCTGTTCTTGCATCATTCCCAGTCTTTGTGGGTTATTTATTTACTTTCCGCCTCTTCCTGCTCTATAAACACAAGAGATACAGGTCACTGGAAAAGCACCTAGCCTTCTGCACGCTGATTGTATCCACCAGGTCCAGCAAATCCCCCTTAAACTCCAGCTATGAACACCTCTCCAGCTTGGCCAGGCTGGAAGAAAACAGCCATATCTAGCACATTGGCACTACTTTTCCTGAAAGCGAGAAGTGCTTCCAACACAGGCTCTAGTGTGCTAGAACACATAAGACCTGGGAGAGGAGAAGGCTGCAGCCCTCTGCTAGATGGCCTCATGCTTTATCCTCTGCCTGGATTTGGGGGATACCAGAGCCCATGGACTGTAATCTCTCTGCCTGCCGGGGCTGCAAGATGGTACGGTACCTCCTGATGGCCTTGCTGAGAGAGCCTGTTGAGGCTGCTGTATTCTTTCCACAAGCAGCTGAGGGTGGCACCTGTGACTCTGGGAGGGAAAGCTGGACAGGTTTTTGAAGTGCTAATGATGATTAGTTTGTCTAAGCCAGCACAAACTATCAATGGGTTTGAAATGTTAATCAGGAGAAGGGCCTAGTGCTGAAGAGCTGCAGAATGAGAAATGAATGGGGAAGCGTTGGGGAGGGAGAACAAGGGCTGGAGGGGGAAGAGATGCCGAAGTGGGGATTTGACACAAGTATTTTCAGCTGCTCAGCTCTTAGCTCTCTGAGTGGGACAGATGCCTTCCTCTTCTGCATGCCTGAAATACCTCGCTCTGCTCCCAGAAACACTTTGACTGCCATGAATTTCACTCTGCCTGCATAGGAAAAGCCTCCGTGGGGATTTCTCCCCAGATCCTCCCCTGCTCCACCTGGGGAGTGACCCTGCACACCATTCCCACGTCTCCCCATGAAATGCTCTTTTGCCCTCACACCGCTCTCAGCCGCTTGCTTAGTTTGTGTGTTGGTGTGTGTATACCTTAGCATAGGCCTGGGGGATACTCACACACACCTGATTTCAGACAAACCACTGCCGTGCAGGCTGCACTTTCCTGCTGGGTGCATGGATGGTTGGATTCTGATAAACGCTATAAATATGTGCACGGTAAAAAACATTTGCAGACATACTCCTCTCTCTCCCCTCTTCCTTTCATAGATACCTGTGCACCTCCATATTTTTATCTCACATTTGCACTTGCTGGTACTATCTTACGCTCACGGTGACATATAGGAAGATCATCCTCACGGTACCTTGCCATGCTGTGCTGTCACTTCCAGCTCCCAGATTGGCTTATAACAGGATGGCTGCTCACACACCTCACCTGCTGGTAATCAGTGTGTGGGAATAGATGTGTGCAATGATGATGTCCCCTCATCACATCCCATCCTGGTCATGTGTAGATGTGAAACTGTTTCTTCTCAGACTTTGCCAGGAGCTTCCGGTCTGTTCTTTGGGATGGTCTGTGGGCTCCCCGAAATAGCAAATGCAATGAAAAGAGGACAAAAAAAATAAAAAGGGGGGGGGGGGGGGGAGGGGAGAGAAGAAAAAGAAACACGTAATTTCATAGCATGCTCTAAGCACAGACATGCCTAACTTCCTGCTTAAAGATCTGAGCCATGCAGCTCACCCAATTAGTCACTAACGTAAGAACTGCCATGCCAGGCAGAAACGAGGATCTGTCTAGCTGCCTTTCCCACATATGTCTCCAGCAGTGACCTATAGCAGATGCCAAGAGAAAAATGTAAGAGTGGTGTAAGTATATAATGATACCGCTCTGTTACACTCTCTGAGCCTCCTGTGATTTGCAGCACAGGGACCTCTGAGCCAGCAGTGTTAGTTTTGTGCTTGGTAGTTCCTTGGGAATTTGTCTCGCAGCTCCTTGAGCTCCTGCAGTGTCCTGCGGCAGCGAGTTCCATGGGTGAACTCTGCTCCACCTGCTTTATTTTGTATTTGCTCATCAGCTGTCTCTTTCATTGGGTTCCCATTGTTTCTACTGGAAGAGACAGTGAAAGATCTTACTTATTCATTTGATACATGATGCTCATGATTTTGTGTTTCTACGTCACATTTCTTCTCTCTTCTATGCTCTACCCTGAAGAAACCTAATCTTTCTGCTGTGTGAAGAAACACCCAAATGAGAATAGGAATGAGGGGGCACTCCAAGCACCCTTAGCTCTTGGCATGTTGCACAATTGGTAACCTTTCCTTGGAACTAGTACTAAAAATCAATTTGGGAATGACTACTCAAAGCTCCATATTCATGTCCAAACCAGGACTCTTTTATATATGCTGTCTTACTTTTCTACACCAGAGATGTTACTATCCTGTATCTAACTTTTCACCACAAAGGCTTTTAAAGAACATGTGCTGGCTGTGTTTCCTGCATTCTTACTCGTTTTCCTGACTCAGGCCCTTGAGCTGTCCTCTCTGCACCAACCAGCAGCTCCCCCCAGAGCACCGTTCTCCTCACAGGAGGCTGACACCTCTCACAAAGCCGTCAGAATTAATGCAGGCTGGGAGGCTGTGGCCTGTCCTCAAAGTCAGTCCCATGCTGCACAAGAGTCTTAGCCTTTTCTCAGCATTCATATTCCTGAGTATGTGCTTCTGCAGAAGAGATAAACGGGAGCTGTTATCAAAGCATCTGGCAAGAGTCATGGCCTTGTAATTAGTTAGGTAATTACTTGGATCCCTGGCATCTTGGGATTGCCACCTTCTGAATCTGTCCTTTTGCAAAGGAGAGGTTTTGCAGTCAGCTGCACAACGTAATCGCATCGGTGGCCATTAGGATTAGCTCTGATCTTTGAGGCAAAACCCACTTGCAGTAAGCAGCTCAGACAAGATGGAGAGAGCAACAGAGCTCCCATCTTGAAAACTGATGTGGAGATAAGTAATTTCACTAAAGGGCAACACAGAAGTGAGAGCAATAATAATAATTAATCTTCTTAATCAGGTAATCTTTTCACAGCAAGCAGAGCTTTTAGTGAATTTAGGCCCATGTGTTACTCTCTAATACACAAACCACTAAAGTCATTGAAAAGACACTTTTTTCTTTAGTCGGTATTGGATCAGAAACTCTTGTGAATGAGGTGTTGTTCCTAAGCATTTACTGGACAGGCGGCAGGAATGTGCTTCGGTGGGAGCTGCCTGTCAGTGGACAGCCATGATTTTTGTTCAGGTAGTGTCTGCTTCTCTGGTGCAACCAGCACTCGGACTTTCATAGCTCTGCTTTTTCTCTCTGGGGAGGTGGTTGTCAAATTTTCCAGAGATCCATGCAAAATCTCCCAGTGCAGATAGTTTAGCTGATACGTAGTCAGCACAACGGTACTCCTGACTTTGTCTCGCTCCCCAGGGACAATCATGCAAACCAAAGCCATTTGTGTTAATGTTCGCAGCAAGCGAATAAAATGGGCCACGAACACCATCAAAACAAATCTGCTGTTTATATTTGAATGACTGTTTGGTCATGCTCTAATAGCAATAATCATCAGCACTAGCAGCGGGGAGCCAGCTTGCGCGTTAACTGCATTACATTTTCATTTGACATGAGTAATTGTAACGTTCCGTGAGTTCTAATAGTTATGACACACTTGTTGGTCCACGAGGTGGGAAGCGGTGGAAGGCCAAGCTAAGGTGGTTTGCTTGACCCTCACTAACAAATTACCTCAGGCTCAACCTGTAATGTAGTAGAAGTACTTTGTTGCTAATTATTTTTAAACTATATTTAAGGCACATTGGCAATTTCCTCTTCTGCACAAGTATGTATAATGATTGGAGATGGGCCTAGCCAGGAGTCTGGTGTCTGAGTGCTGGATGCAGTGGCTGGATGTGGTTTATAGCTCTTAATTTCTGTTCCCAAACTTTATGATCGAGCCACTCCTGGTTTGGTGGTGGGTTTTTTTGGGTGGGTTTTTTTTGTGTGTGTGGTTTTGTGGTGGGTTGGGTTTTTTTTTTTTTTCTCCAGAGGAAAGGCAAGAATCAATTATATTAAACAGGGAAAATTCTCAGCTAATAAGTGGATTGACCCAGTCTCCAATCTAGCAATGCTCTGTCAGGTGTCCTCACATCTTGCCCTGGACTAAAAGAGCGTATTCAGAGAAGGCCTATTGACTGTAAAAGTGGGGGTTCATCCAGGGGATCTGAGATCCCCCAGGCTTGGGGCGAGAATGCCCAGCCTCTTTGAAGGCTGAGCACAGAGGCTATGTATCAAACCCTCTCTCAGCAGTGGAATGTTTTCTTTCTTGCTCTCTAATTAAAAAAAAAAATATAGCTGGAAGCTGGGGAGCTCACAACAGGGGTCTTTGCATACCTACATGAGTTGTGTCCAGGCCACGCCAGCCTCTGCCTCAGTGCCCTCCCTCCAGCCTCCCACTGCTTCTGGCCGACGTGCCACTCACCGTCACCCCGGGGTGACCCCCCTGCTCAGCACCCCGCTGCGTTTGCTCACGTTCGCAGCAGGCTCTAAACGAAGTAGAATGAGGCTCCGATTACAGTTTTAACGAGGATGAAAATCCCGATTCCCATCTCGTGCTGAGTTCCCAGCTGTAGGAATTTATCAGATGGTTACAGCCGGGCGGACGCCTGCTCCTGGCTCTGCCGTGGCCTCTGCTGGGCAGTGCCTGCTGGCTGTGCTGTGGATAACCAAGTGCTCTTGGCTCAGCCAGGCCAGGCTGCTCTCTTACACGGCAGCGGGCAGTCGTTCTGCTCACTCACCTGCTCGCGCATTAGTGCGGTATAATGATTTCCTAATTGCTTCTATTAAGCACATCCCCAAACAGGTACCTGTGCACCTGCTAGACTGCACAGAGGGTCTTGTGGGAGCAGGAACAGAGCTCTGGAAAACCCCTCGCACAGTCTCTCCGAGGATCCAGCCTTTGTTTCCCGTCAAGAACGACGCTAAACCCTTAATGCAAGTCTTTGCCTAAATCTTAGGTGGGTTCTGTACAGCAGCAATACCTGGGCTGGCCCAGCCAGCACATCCTCCCTCCAGCTCTGCCCTCTGACAGTCCGGACACACCCAAGGCATCCTTGTGCTCAGCGGGACTTGGATGCGTCCTGCACCTGTCTGGTCCCCACCTGCCATCGGACCAGCTTGGCCTGAGCGGTTCCTGTGTGTTCCCTCTGCTTCCTCTTGGGCCGAGCTTGCGTGCTCTCAGCTTGCTGGTCCTTTCTGCTCTCCTCTCTCTTCCGTGCCCTTTTGCCTCATGCCCGTTTCTTCCCTGTGGTTCCTAAGGTATGCCAGGGCTGTCTCACGTGCGCC
>NW_010239603.1:29390-38096 GCF_000690775.1 Eurypyga helias | reverse complement strand
CTGAACCTCGGCGCAGAGGGTAAGGGAGGAGGAGAGAGATAAAGATACGTGAAATAAAGAAGGAGAATGCAGTTGGGAGTTGGCACAGGTGCTTTCCGTGTGGGGCCAGGCAGCATTTTCAGACGGCAGCAGCACGTGGCAAACATCACTTTGCATATGAAAATCTAGTTAAGCTAACGAGGTCCTTAATTAGGGCTTTTATTATCTTTTAATTCTTTGCTTAAAGGAGAGTGATTACAAAGCTCATCTTTATGATACAGCAAACTAATCTTTCATTTCTGAAGTGTTTCCTTTCCTTCCCTTCCCTTGCCACAATAGTGAGGAAAGGGAGAGAGAGAAAAAGGGTGGGTGGGGGGTGCAGAAAGGGAAACAAAGCCACGAGAGGGAGGCCACGAAGCAGAGCGTTTGAACCTGTGTGCTCTTGCAGTAGCCTTTCAGTGCAGATCGTGAAAAGCCTAAGGAACCCATGACTCAGTAGCTGGGAATGAGTGGACGAGAGAAACAAGATATTGAAACGCCAGTGGCAGAGAAGGAAGCAGGGGGCTGTGGACTCCTGCTGCGGAATCTGCACACCTCTGTCCCCTGCACAGAGCAGTGTGGTTCCTACATTACAGTGCTGTAGGATGACTAGTGGAAGGGATTTCCACAAAGGCCCCATGGGTATCAGAGCAGAGTAATTGGGCTCTTCTCCAAAATGTCACAAAATCACACAGCATGTAAAACTGAAGGTTGGATAGAGCTGATTAGAAACAACCACATGCTGAAAAGCTCTGCCAGGGCCCCCTCCTGCCCTGCAACCCCCACCCCCAGCTTTCCCAGCCCAGGGCTCACCACACCAGCTCTCCCAGTGTATTTCACTCCTGACAATTGGTACCTTTTATGTACTTACAGGTTTCATACAGATCTGCTAATTTTATCCCATCCCATTAAATCCACTGATACACCAATGCTGGGCTTCACATGAGGAGTAGTTAATCCACTCAATCTTGATTTATTGCATATCTTGTTATCACAGTCCTGGGAGTCTGACAAACAGATACCACATTTTCTGACTTCTGTGTTACAGGCATTGGTTGAAAGCTGCTGAATTCATGTTTCTTGTGAACGCTGCCAACTCAAAACCTTGGTTGCTGCTTCCCTTCACCTGCCTCTAGAGGCACGATACATCATGGCCTGAAGCCCTATCAGCAAATATTGGGATGGTAATAGATCTCTCCAACCAGAGGAGTGTAAGGTGGGGAGGGCTGCCTGTGAATGAGAAGCTCAAGAACCTCCAGATGGGAACTCCATGGAGGCAGGTTCTGCGAGCCAGGGTCCGTTGGGTGCTGTGCTGCAGCATGCTGATGGAGACGGAACCCGCCGAGTAGCATACCAAAAAGAGGTGCTGATCTTTTGTTGCCATGAGAGATCATGCGATATTTCCCATAAAAGCAGGGATGTCAACACCAGTGTCTTTGCCAGATTCCAATACAAATGGTTGCATGCTACTTTATGAATTCCTCCTCTTCGTAATTAAAATTTCTTCCTCTTCCCCCTTTTTTTTCTGGACTGCTTTGGCATTGCAAAACAGTGCATCCCAGACCATAGATAGCTGCATTTCAGGTATTGCTGGAGTGATCTTCATTGCATGTGTTTTGAATACATCAGAAGACACAGTTCAGTGAATCTCAATGCTATCCACCTTTCATTGCTGTGATAGCCGTGTTTGGCATGCAGTTTTTAATCCAATTACAATCCAGATGAAAATAAGGGAAGTTTTTAAACCTTCAGCCTTCAGCAAGGAACATAACTGTGCATTAGACACTGGGCATCAAACAGCAATTTGTGCCTTTGAAATCTTCTTCCCTGGTAAAAGAACATCAGCTTTATCCATGAAGTTGTAGATGATGCTAAAGACAAATGGACTGATTTTGCAAGGTGCTTACTGTCTGCATTTCCAATTCAAGCTAATGCTTAGTATCTGTGAAAATTAGGCAAAAGATTTTTTACAACCACTTCAAAGTGCTTTGTAGTCTCTTTTCTCGATATCTTTCATATTTATCTAGATTGAAGGAAGTTTAGAGGAGCAAATAAAATTACTAGCACTTCTTTGTCAACCTGGCAATAGTTTCTGTCTCTTCTGCTTAGAAATCTCAGTCTAAACAAGTAAGACACGCACGTATTACGGCTTTTCAGAAAATGCCATTATGATATTTCTAAGCTGGTGGATTAGTGTCAGTGATTTTAACTGTTTATTTCCTTATTCATATTAGTCTCACCAAGACCAGGTAGCTTAATTTTCCAGTAATTTCTTAAAGACATATTGACCCTAGTTAGAATTGGAATGTATACTGGAATATAGTTTATCGTCTCCATAAATCTCTGTAGATCTAATTTACTTTAAGGTAGACTGATGTTGCATTTATTTTATCTGGAACCCCAATCAAGCCTTTTTTGCTCAACCTCTGGCCACAATGTTGTGTTTTAGACCACAGGTATTTTACATACTGAATCAGCATCTCTTTCTGTCTTCCTACAATACTTGCCAAAGTCTTTCTTTGTGTTAACTTCCTTGTACCCAAATTAAAACATCATCCATTAAAAGTCTGACACCTCGTAATCCCTCAAAGATCTGTGCAATTACTCTTCGTAATACCTCGGGAGCAGAGCTTGTACCAAATGGCCTTTGCTTAAATTCACTGTATAATATCCAAATGGTGTATTAAAAATCACTAGCTTAGAGCCTGAGCTGGTTTTTTTTCCTTCCAAAAACACATGTGTTATATATAACATTCAGACTATTTTTGTTTTGCTGCTAAAATCTTAGCTGTCCTTTCTTTAGTGATCTTGATCGGATGGTATACCAACTTTATGGCTTCATTTCGGTTATGTGAATCAATACACATCCATAGCATATTTGACTTCTCAGTTACAACCACATAATTCTTTCAAACTATAAATTGTTCTTCTGTACCAATAAGTGCTTGCTTTTTTTCCTATGATCAGATTCAGTTTCCCTACTCATTAGGGTGAACAGTACCTTTTTCTGACTGGGCATCACACTGGAATGACTAATTTGTCAAAGTGGTATTTGGAGACATGAGGATTTGTGTAGTCTGCTTAGGATTCTGTAGTGCTTACAACACACATCACTTTTTACTAACTTGGGCTATGTCATTTTCAAGTCCCAGTGTTTTCCGTAGAACACGTCGTAGTTACCCAATTTAAAAGAATACAGCCATGCCATTAACATTTAGCTGTGTTTGCCTGCCTGAGCCATTTATTTTGCACTCCCTGTGCCTACAAAAATATATATGCTGTTGCCTTTCTGTTCTCTGAATGTGCAGGCTCTCTTGGTTTTAATATATGTGCCGCAGTTTTGAAAATTGTTTTGTCTTTGCATTTATATTGTATTTGACCAAATTCTGGGGTCTGTCTTGGCTTCTCTACTCAACCCCCTTGTGTGTCTAGGGGGGTTGTGATTATCAGAGGAACTCTTATTTCTCTTTGGGATTCTTTTTCTGATTCCCTTCATCTCCAGCTTTCCCTTTTTGAAATGATGCAACATGGACGCTCATTCATCACTGAGTCATACAGAGCCCAACTGTGCATTTCACTGCCTTTTAAAATGTCTCTGTTCTTGGGTTAAGATTATATAGCTTCTTCTTCAGAGGTTTGCATCCATCTGGGGTCTGATCCAACGCCCCCAAAAGCCTGTGGAATCGTTCTATTTGCCTTCAATGGGCTTTAGATAAGGCTTGGGTCATTTTTTCCCGAGGCTATGAATTTCTCTTTCATTTAGGGGTTGTAGAGCTCTTCAGACTCATGTGACTGAGCTTAAATTTCTATCCAGTCCCCAATGCATCAGCTAGATCACATTACCCATGGTTGCAATGTTTTTAAATGATCACATTTTGTATAGTAGCAGCTTCTCCCTCTGATTTTCAGAGCTTGAGCCAAATCCTCCCCATGCTTCTCCTCCCATGCAAAAGCAGTGCACGCCAACAAACACTACCGAGTCCACTGTGTGGATGGTACTGCAGCTTTTTAAGTGCCTCCTCTGCAGCTTATTGGGACTGGGCAACTGTTCAAACTCTTCCTGATGCTCTCTTTTCTGTTCAGCTTTCTCGACAATTCAAAGAACTTGGGGGAAATAAACACTCCTCTTCCGGCTGGAAATTGTGTGAGGGTTTAGTGAGTACTAAGGAAGAGAGGCAGAATGCTCTTAGAAAAAGGAAGATTGCTCATATGCGTATGATTATACTCAAGATCCTGGAGACAGCTGAGTGATGCTGGACATGCTCCAAGTTTTAATTCACATACCTATCTGGTCAGTCTGAGGCAAATATAATGTCCCCCTCAGCTCCAGAATTTAGGCCTGAAACTAAACACCTCCAGGGTTAGACGAAATGTGGAGCCTGGGATTGGTCCAAGCCTGGCTAGAGGCCATAAAGATACAACATCTTTGGATAAGAAACAGGGCAAAGAGCTGAAAGTTGCAAGATAGCCTTCCTGGCTGCCCTGAAAGAGAGAAGATGAAACACAGGAAAAAGGAATTAACTATGAGGCATCCATCAAAGTCCTTCTTGAGGTGAATAATTACACTCTCTGTTAATTACACATAGTACCATAGCTTGGCTTTCATGATATATGTCAGGTTTTATTGCTCTTGTTGTCAGTTTCTGGATGTCATAACTCTGCTCCCCAGCAGCCTGTCATCAGAAAGAGCTATGGTAAATGAATTCCATAAAAAAGCATTTGCTAATGTTTGTTTCCCCAGGAGCAGCAGTGCAATAGGGTAGCTGGAGCTCCTGCACCAAGCTCTCCCAGCAGGATGATGCTCAGAGCCGGTTTAGTTCAGCACCTTCTATAGAAGCCCTGGGATGAAACGTGTAGCCAGAGTAGCTCTCGCTGCAGCAGACAGGGAAGTGTTGATTTGTGCGGGGTTTATCTTGCTGCCTCTAAGCTCAGCCACAAACCTGACAGGCCACCGTTGCTACCCAGCAGGTTGTCACTGGCTCGCCCATCTCCATGGGGCACCTTATGCAACTGGGTCTACCTTTGGCTGCAGGATTTTAGAGGTTTTCTCACTCTGGTGTGGGATCGCATGGCCTTCCCTCTCCCTGCATGCTGGCAAGGCTTATTTCCAGTGCTCTTCTTACTTTTCTTTCAGAAACATTTCTAGTGTGAATTTTGTTTATGATTATGGAATCACAGAAGTAAGCAATGAAAAAAAGTATGTGCTTATAAAAGTCCTGTCAGCTTGAACTCATCCAGTCAGGGAGAATCACCAGTATTATTTGACTTTGCTTTGTCATACCAAGTTGATTTGCTAGCCAGCTTTTGAAGAGCATATGAATTCTTGAAAGAGTTATGGTTGGACGTTCTGGTTTAACTTACTCAAACAGTAGTGTGTGAGGATGCTGTCATTTCATCCCTTTCTTTGCCAAAAATAAATACATTTCATTTCACATGTGAAATTTTTAATTTGCTCTCGTCATGGGGAAAAGTTTTATGTTTGGTCCGCAGGCTGAAATATGTTCTCATCAATTTTGTTTTGAATATGTTTGCATAAGGAACAAATTAATCAGAAATGTCTATGTGCCAAAATTTCATGAAGAAATGTTGCCAAATTTTTGTTGTAAATAATTTATCCGTCTCTGGTGATCAGGATGAATAAGAAAGAGCAAAAATGCTCACAGTAGGCTACCATCTCTGGTTCTTTCATGCCCTTGATCCTGGTTAGTATTTGAAGGTCTGAAAATATTTGCTGTATTGATGCTTGTAACCCCCCTGTGAAATAACAGAGCTATCTTCTCCTTTTTCATGAGAGGCTCAGAAATTCAGAGGCTAAATACAGGGGTCAAACCACCCAAATTAAATACCTGCCGTAGGATGGGATGAGATGTTGTCTGGACCTGTGATCTTTCTCGGTAGGTTGTACCGGAAGCTTGTGATGGAAGTCAGCCTGGTAGGTAAGATGTTAGGTTAGATGAATCCTATCCTGTGTGGTGGGTGTCCATGTGAGTGAGGTGTCTATGGCTACAGAGGAAATCTCTGGCAGAGCAAGGAAATTAGGCTGCTTCAGGGATCCCAGACAAATCATGGGACCTTGTTTCTCCTGTGTCATTTCAGCCATCCTTCCCTCTCATGGATTCCAACATTTATACGTGCTGATGCAAGCCAGCTCATAACCCAGGCAGAATAGCACTCACATCACAAGCAAGCAGAAAATGAACACTCTGAGCAGGGCAGAGATGGAGTGATGCAAAGGATGAAAGCCAAGAAGCATCATGGCTTTCTAAAGGAAGTCTGGGATGATATACTGGTAGATCTGGCCAGCCCTTGATCAGGGGGTTGGACTGGAGACCTCAGGAGGTCCCTTCCCACCTGTACATTTCTCTAAGCCTCTGATCCCCAATGTGTTCTCTGGTCTGGTCCCAGATGCTCCAGTCTCTGAAGCTTAGCTGTTGAACAGTCCAGGTGCTGTAGCTCTTTCTCACCAACCACGTGGTTCAGGTACTGAAGAACACTGTTCTTGGTGGCTGTGGAACCTTGAAGACAGCGATGTGCATCCTGATGAATTGCCCCTGATGCACCGGTATGTAGACGTACAGGAAACACACTCTAGCTCCAAAGGGAAATGTTAGGGAGCAATTACACTTCGGATATTCAGGAGCAGTTGCCAGTAGGTGCAAGTAGCCTTCCGAGTTGCTCTTGCTGGTAGGAAGTGACTGGGTGTTGCAGCTCAGAAGCTCCCCTTTCAGCGAGGGGTTGTGTGGACATACATAAGGCTTCCACAGGGCAGGCCAGGCCATTTCTCCCTATAGGCTTAAAACACCTCCCTTTGGATCACCACCTCAGCTGCTCGCTGTGACCCCAGGCCAGCAATCTCAGCCCCATCCTGCTCAGCGCCTGGTGCAGGGGGCTTTGGGGAGGATGGGGAGCTGCACCTTCTATCCTGTCTTGCCTTCCTTACCCTTCAGGGAGGGTTGAGGGGAAGAACAGGAGAGAGTAGCTCACATCCAGCCTGGTTCTCATCCACAGATCTGTTTTCAAACCACTTGGCAGCGGTTTGGTTTTCTTTGGAAACCAGAATCTCTTCAAATTTGGCAGTAATAATTGCCTAAAATGGCTTTTAACTGAGCTAGGACCCCGCACGGTTCCCGCAGTGGATGTGATACCCATCCATTTGGTCTGTGGTTGGATTCCCCAGTGTCAGGAAAAGCTCTGGACCAAGATTCCCATTTGGCCAGGACAATCTTAACAGCACCGACCCTTGGGGCTTCTCTGATGTCTAATAAGTCATAGTCTTTCCTTTTCAGGAAGAGGAGGCAATAACTGGGACTCTGTCCTTCTTTTCATTACATTTCTGAAGTTTCCAGGGAGGTAGTAGCTGAGAGAGCACAGTTTCTGTGTCAGAACTAATTGAAATTGTCTCGTATCTGGGGTCTCAGGTGACAGTGAGTCCAGCTATGCTCTGCCTTCTCATCTAACTGCAATAAAGTCATATAGAGCCAGATCTGTAAAGGCACGTGAACCCTGAAGAGCCCATGAACACTTTGGGAATCTGGGCCTTTGTCTATTTTTCTGTTCTCCACCACTAAAAATGGAATCCATTTCTCTGTCTTACAACTTAGGGAGCTTGTCCTGGCAGCTTCCAGGCTGAACTGTGGTCCCAGGGACAATCCCTGCTATCACCAAAGTAGTTTTTCTACCATTAACTAAGACTGTAAGGTATATTTACCATTCAGCCTCCCAAGTAAACTCCCTTAGCAGATTTTGCAGTCCTGGTTGTCAAGAAGTTGGAAAGGTTTGCTGTAGAAAATCAGTGGCATTTGGAGATGACTGGAAAAAAATCTAACTCCGAATGTAAGTGATGTTAATGAAGCCCTTATATAGATATTTGTGTATTTATGGTTAGCTCTCCCTGTGAAAACTTGGTGTGTGGAGGAGTGATTTAATTCAATTACTTCAAGATTGTGCTTAAAAGTATTCCCGTAAGATCTCGGCACGTCTCTTAACCCACCAACATACTCGAAGACAATTTGCACAATGGAAATCTGAGATCTCACATTGAAGTTAAATCCCACACAGTCTCTGTTGTTTTACCTAAATCAGCTTACGCCTTCTCTCTAGGAATATGTTGCCCAGATGCTTGGGGCTTTGTGAGAGCAAGTGTTAACAGGCTTTAAGTCATATTAAAAGTTTTAGTTTTCTCTGATAAATCATATCTTTGAATTGATGCCAGTATATCCCTTGCTATGACACAGTCTCTCACCAAAGCTCAGAAGGCAAAGTTCTGGCGATTTCATCCTGCAGAGCAGTGGCAGAAAGCACACATTTCAGGAAATACACTGAAAGCATTTCTTCTTTTTTTTTGATTGCGTCTCTCAAATTTCATTTTTAGTGGCAAGCAAGGTTGATGCCAAAGTGCTTTTACCTGAACATTTTCAGAAAGTCTTAAAAATAGAACTGAAAGGGCCCTAAAAACATCACAAGCCCATCTCTCTACCCTGCAGAGCAGTGGCAGAAAGCACACATTTCAGGAAATACACTGAAAGCATTTCTTCTTTTTTTTTGATTGCGTCTCTCAAATTTCATTTTTAGTGGCAAGCAAGGTTGATGCCAAAGTGCTTTTACCTGAACATTTTCAGAAAGTCTTAAAAATAGAACTGAAAGGGCCCTAAAAACATCACAAGCCCATCTCTCTACCTCGGAGCAGTC
>NW_010239603.1:9831-29376 GCF_000690775.1 Eurypyga helias | reverse complement strand
GCTGTACGATTTGAAAGCTCACCAGTAATGGAAACTCCACGCCCTCTCGGAGTAGTCTGCCGAGTACTTTACCATGCTTACCAATAGAGCTTTCAATCTGCTTGCTAGCTCGCATGCATCTTTCCCAATTTTGAGCCAGTTATTTCTTGTCCTGTCTGCAGTAGATATGAACAACAAATTAATTCCTTTTCCTTTTGTAAACATCTATATACGTGAAGATTCTTGTCATGCCTCCCCCAGTCTTCCCTTCCGCTGGCTGATTAGCCCAACTTCTTTCTATTTACCCCTGAAAGAGGTGTTTTCTAGAGTTACAACTGTTCCTGTTCATAATCTTCTAGGCTTCCTCTTCTTGGGTCTACATCTTAAAGTGTCATGCCCAAACCAGGACACAGTATGCCAGCTGCAGCCACTTAATGCTCGGTACAGCAGAAAGACCGTATCGTGTTCAGATTCCTATGTCTACATGATATTTGCCTTTTTCATAATGTTACAATGCTGCTGATATAAGTCCAGCTGGCAAATCACTACATATTGCCCACCTCCAATTATTTTCTCACTGAAGAACTTCTGACTAATTAGTTGTTCCCTTATCTTGTGTCCATGCTGTTGTTTGTTATTGTTAAAGGCTGTAATTGATCTTTGCTGAATTAATTCAATTTTTAAGAGTGCTTCTCCATGTTGTAAAGAGCCTTTTAAATTCTAATGTTAGCTTTCTGCATTCTTGCTGTCTGCCTAGCAAGGTATCATCTGCATGATTTATAAGCCAGATCTCCACTCCACACCATCCTTCAGGTTGAGGAAAATGTTCGGCATATTTGTCCTGGCAGAGACCCCTGGGGAATCTCACTCGGTGCAGCTTCCCTGTTTGACAGGAACCACTGAGAGCTGCCCTCTGAGTACGGCTGTGCCACTGGTTTTACACCTACCCTTGAGTAGTTACTAGGCCATGTTTTGTGAGATTGCTGAAGAGAATATCACAGGCACCGGTGTCACAAATCCTACTAAGAGTCAAGATATATGGCATCTATTGCTTGTCACCTTTGCCCAAGGCCCATTACCTGTCACACAAAGAAATTAAATTGGCTTGACACAATTTCTTTCTGACAATTCAACAGGGTTTGTTACTCATCTCTTCGTACTTATCCTTTTAGCTCCTTACATATAGTACGATTATTTGTTTCAATATTTTCTCTTGGGATGGAAGTTACACTGAGTGGTCTGTAATTCCCTAGCATAATGTTTTAAAGCTAGACACCATGTTTCCTCTTTCCAGACTTGTAAAATCTTTTCTCTTCTCCATGATTCATGTTCTCCATGAACTGAAATTGCTTCAGCCAGTTCGCTAGGTATGCAAAAGAAGTAGTTCGTCAGGACCAGGGAGCTTGAAAACCTATTCCTCTGGGGTTTTTTTTCTAGACTTCCATAGCCTGAGCTTTCATGCCATTGACATTAACAGCATGGTGTTAGATGCTCGCACTTGACCTTCTTAATGAACTGTCCTCCAAAAATTATTCGTCCTTTAGACTGTTATCTATCCCTTTCCATTAACACTTTTCTTCCCATTCTTCTCACTGCCAGTGAACAAAGGGGATGCTTTCGTGTTACTTTTCAACTGCATCCCTGCATCCTTTTACTCTGTGTGCTCCCTTTGTACGAGCCCAGCAAAGTGCTCGTGGTTAGTCCGGTTGGTTTCCTGCTTCCTTCCGCCCTGCCTTCCTGTCTGCTGCAATAGGACACTTGGCACTGGGTCTCTCAGCATTGTTTCTTTGAGGAATTGGCAGCTTTCCTTGTTTCTCCTTTAGCCTCACTTCCCATGGAAGCCTACCTACCTGTTTCCTGTGTGCATTGCAGTCTGCCACATTGAAGCTCCTTGTTTTTATATGGCAGTTTTACTTCTTACTCCTCGCATGGGTTTTGAACTCGATTGTTCCTTGTTCACTCTCACCCAAGTGGCCTTCTGCTTTCATAATCCTAGTTTACCTTGGTTCCAGCTATTAAACACACTTGTATCACCAAAGAGACTGTGTCTTTGAGAGTGCAAATCTTTCTCCTCCAGAGCTTTTGCTGCCTTTCACTTCTTCCTTCTCCTTCGTGTTTCTCCCGCGGTCAATGTGCGTACAACAGCAACACTTGTAAGCTCTGGCTGAGCTGCAAAGGCAGAGGATGGGAGCTGCTGTGTTAACTGCCCTTCTCCCACTGGGTCACTGGTTAGCAGTTTTGTTTACTTGGGCTTTTGAATTCCTTTGGGCTTGCCTCACATTGCATGAACTTCATGGATGCTTTGCGTTTGTTTTTTCTCATTTAATGCTCATTGAAGTTGAACAGCCCGCTTCTCGCAGCTCTGCTTTGATTTACGTATCAGTACCAGTAACAACCTGATTGCGTTACCTTCTCGTGTCAAATCCGGTCACTCCTGCAGTTGATGCAAGTCCACGTTAAGATCTCTAACAGAAGTGGCTTCTCAAGTGGCTTCACTTTTACATTTTTCTTTTGATTTCTTTTTTGAATATCCAGTTCCATTGCCACAACTGTGCAAAAGGAGTAAATTGCAAATGCACAGAATATAACCAGTGCCTATTTTTGTTTCCGTGCTGTTTTATATGGAAACTCTTTTTACATTCCAATCTTAAAGTAACTTGTGTTACAATGCAAATTTTAATGCGTGTTTACTTCTGCGAAATAATTTGTTGTTTGTAGTTTTCTGCATATGGTGAATAATTTGTGCAAGGGCTCTGGTGAATGAATTCTTCTCAGTGAAGTTATTCTGAATCGACTGTAGCTATTCTGTAGTTAAAGTTTCAACTGGAGTTTACCTGATTCTGAACAGATGTTTGCCTTATGAGATAGATAAACAAAGGAATAAAACCCTCCCCAAAAGACCAACCATGTGAAGGCTTGACTAAGATTTTTTTACCTAGAGGAAATGAACAGGATTCACTGGGTTCCTGGCTATAGGTACCTAAAGGTGGAGCTTTTCACATGGCAAAATGCCCTTTCAGTCACTTTGCCACTTTATAGCAAAAAAAAAAAAAAGAAACAAACCAAAAGAGAGATTAAAATACTTTAGTAGACTCATCTTGTTCAAATCTAATGCACAAGAGCACTGAAAATTAGTTGATTGAACTCTAATTTTAAAAGTCACTGACATTATAAAAAAGTCAGAGGGCATGTCATCAGAAACAGTCTTAAAATAAGATGTCAGATGACTGCTGAAGACCTAATTCTTTTTTCTGTTTCTATTCTTGATTTGTTTAGCAGTTTGCAAATATTGAAACTACAAAGCAATTGTCAAAGAGGATTTATTAGCAGAAATTCCCCCTCCTGCCCCGCACACTTCGATGACCTGTATATAAATGGTACTACAACAAGCAAACAAAACACCTCTTCAGGAGGAGCTGAACTGAGCCCCAAGAGAGACAATGAAGTCCACCACCAGTTCTCTCTCTTCCCTTTGAATTGCATCATCCTTTGTTCAGGACAGTGCTTTTATTAGGAACAGTTTAATGGTGATGACTTTCTTGTCTGATGCTGATAAGAACTAAGTCTGTCAGAAAAGGTCTGTGTTGATATAGACAAACCAAGGAGACCCATTGTTTCATTTTCTGTTTCAGAAACATGCCCTTAGTTTGTAGGTGATCGTTTAGTTCGGATTTCTTCAAAACAAGTTTTCTGCAGCAAAAAAAAAAAGCAGAAAATGGTCTGTGCTGCTTAGGAGAACCAGTCGTGAGGTTTGGTCAGCGTTCAGAAACGGTTACGGATGCATTGGTCTCATAAGGAAAGCCCGTTAGTCTTGGTGTGTCGCCTTCAAATGGGAACAACCTGAGACCAGGGGGAAGAGGAGGGCAGATGGACAGCCACGCACACAGCTGATGAGTATTTTCTTCAGAGGAGTAAAGAGAAATATCTTCTACCAGAAGAACAAAGAATTAATACCAAGTCATGCTGCTTGTCCTAAAAGGCTCAGATTGCAGATCATGACCATCCCATCCCTGGACAGCTGAGCTTCTTGGGAAGCAGATCCTGAAAAATTGCAGTTTGCTGTCTGATGTTTTAAGGTGCACTGAGATTTGTGACTATTTATCCTAAAATTCCAGCTGTAAAGTGCAGAGCTGCAGGAGCTTCTTATGGGCATCAAAAGTCTCTCTGCATTAGGACAGAGGCAGGACAATTTAAGTCAACTCGATGGCTGTCATCCTTACTTGTGAGCCAGAACCTTCAGAGGAAATTAAGAACCAGGAGGAGCCTGGTCACAAGGAGGAGCAAAAATGCACGTTTCAATAGCAGAGGGTGCTGTTTCAATTGTAAAACCAAGGAGGGGGAGGAAATTTAGCTGCTCAAAAGAAAAAAAGCAATTGTGCTTCCTGTTATGAGCTGGGACCCTTGGCTGCCTAGCAGGCTCATCCCAAAAATGTCTCCAGGTGATGAGGAAGCAGAGTCAGAACACAATTGAAAATGCTTTTTAATATTCTTATAGATTTTTCTGTTTCTCATGCCAGCCAAAGTAACTAACGATTGATTGGGGAAACCTCAGCAGACCCTGTAAGTTCTCTCTAGGATGCATTTCTGGCAGGGCGAGTGGCGGTTTCCAGCCTTCGCTCGCAGTTCTGGAGGTCTGGGGGAAGGATGGGCTTGAGCAGAGTTTGGGGTTGCAGCCAGCACGGGAGTCTGAGCTGCTCCTGGGGGCTTGGATCAGCTGCTTTCCACCGGGACGCAGGGGTGACACGGAGCGGGAGGCAGAGAAAAAGCTGAAGCGTGCCGGGAGGACTAGGGAAGACAGTAGAGCAGGGCTGTTCAGATCGAGGGAAGCTGAATTGCACATGGGCCCAGCACGTGAGACACAAATATAGCAGCATGGTGAGTGCCCAGCTGGGGCGAGCTTTATTTTGCTTTTTAAAGGAATGCTGTCAATTCCTATTTGGCTGACAAATTTTTGCTTTGTTTAAAAAGGAAAAACAAACAAAAAAAAAGGTAGAGGTTGGGTTTTCCCCACCCACCCTTCACCCTGGAAGCCAGGAGCAAATAATTCCCATGAAGTAGTTCATTTTTTAAAAAGTTCTAGTGCAAAGGGTTGTCTTAAAACAAAAGCTGCTCCCCTGTGTCATCTGAATCTCAGATTCACTGGCGAGAAAAAAGCAACGTGGCTGCATTGATTTTCATTGTCCAAGCTGAGCGTAGTGCAAAAAGCTAACAGGGAGAGGGTAGAAGAGGGGATGTATCTGAGAATACTCCTCCTGACAATCGTCTGAGGAGTTTGCCCTGTGAATAAGGGGACGTGTTCCTTTAAAAAACACTGTTGCTTTTTAAGTGGCTAGTTCTGCTGTAAACAAATCTCGGGAAAGAGCCTGTGGAATTAGATGTATTTCAATTAAGGAACTGAAAGGAAATAGGTTTTTACCTACAGCAGAGTATGGAAATGAGGGTGGGAACATAAAGCATTTTACAAAGCAAGATGTAAGTTCCTTTGAGTAAACAGGGAAGTAACAGCTGTGAAATGTTGCTAGCAGAAATTAAATGTTGTGGCCAAAGGTTTCTTCCCTTTTTTTGCCTGTTTTCCAAGGCATAATTGTTCAGGTACAAACAATCAATCAATCTTCAAGCGTAAAGCAAGAGTCAGAGTGTCCATTTCATCAAACCAGACTGGTACATTACTTACATGCCAGATGAAATTGTCCAGAGGAGGGAAGGATGTCAAAACATCATGCCTTCCATGGATTTGTTTTCCTGTAGACCCCGATGTTTTCAACGTCTGGTTGTGTTTGTTGGGAGTGCGTCTTTCAGAAAGACGTTGCCCAGCAGGCAGGCAGAATTAAGGGTATTTTGGAACATGCAGCAAGGTGTTCAGTTAGTCAGCTTTTATTTTGCCAGACCTCATACAGAAAGAGGTATTTGCTTTCCTTTTCTCTTATTTATTTGTTGGCTATTAGATGCCTGGAAGGGAGGTTAAGTGCAGCAGTCAGAGGTTTCTGTACCTCTATACATATATAAGTTGTATAAAGTTTGTGAGTTCTCACCGGCATCAGGAGAACTACATGTGACTCAAGCTACACGTGCATAACTATTTACAGATGCAAGTCACAGTCATCGTTAAATTCAAGTTAATGAAGCCTGTGCAAGGTTTAATTTCTTTATGTGGGGCCCATATTTCTGCTGGTGCTCTGCACAGGCTAATTCATGAGCAGCTTGAGGACCTTGGTTGCCCCCGTCATCTTTCTATTCTGGGTACCTTTGGATTTCTCCCCGTTGATTGCGCTGCTCCCGTGCTCTGCCCTGCATGCTGGCAGCTTGGGTAGCTGGAGTAGTTCCCTATTTCTTACAGGAATCTTCCCTGTCTATGGGAATGAATTGCCAAAAACCGTAGTGTCTGCAAGGCTTACAGAGTGCTTGTCAGGGACAGATGGGAGATACGCAGCTCTCTGCCACACGATGTTCTCGGCTACAGCAAATGCACTTGATTTCTGCCTTTCTAATGATTTTTTTAAAAGATTTGTTAATGGGCTATGTGCAGAAATTTGAAAACAACCGTCAATATGAAAAGAACATGGAAGATTTACAACTCGCAGAGACGGATTCTTTTGTCTTTTGGCGAGGGTACTTTTGTAGGAACAGACTAAAGGCTGGATTGTATTTTATATTGAATCCAGTACAAACATTAGGTTTATGCAAATAGCAAAACTACTAGGTTCCACATATAATTGGGGCCAAAACTGTAACCTCTAGAAATAAAAAAAGGAGCTAAAGTAATGGAAAGTCTAATCTGCTTTAGTACAGCAAGAATTTTGTGTTTTCTGAATGCAGCAATTTGCTACTTCCAGAGCAAGTGGAAAGTGCATGGAAAATTTTCCATGTTTTCAGTGGAAGAGTCTCTTCTGGTTTGTAGGAGATTTTGGTTTTGTCTAAAACCAGAAAAATTCCTCGATCATGGGATTTCAGCTTTTGGCAGGTTTTCCAGATAGCATTGGCTACCAGAATACCAGCTACGTATGTGCTTAGTTTATTACAGCTAAATGCATGGGGTTTTTATGACTTTCTGACTTGCACCTTATTTTCTGCTACTGCTGCCTATGTGTATGTTTTCAAAGAGATTTGAATTTTGTGTCATTTAGGGAGATAAAAAAACCTTTTTTTTGGGGGGGGGGGGTGTTTTGCCTTTTTTTTTTTTCTTTTTCTAGTGGAAGAAGCTAAGGAAACATTTAGTCTGGCAAAGGTTCAACCTGGCATCGCCTATATCTTTGAATTACAGGTCCAAATTCTTTAAATTGCAATAAGGAGGAGGGAAGGGGGAAAAACAATCTTTTTAGTTTCAATACCAAAGCCTGCAATTATGAGCTGAAGTTAGAGGAATGCATATGAAGAGTTATTTAAGTCAGAGCTGGGAGTGGAAAGTGATTACAATCTCAGCTATGAAGAGGCTCCAGCCTCTACATTATAAAACTGCAACTCTTGAAGTTTTTTGCCCTTCCAGATCTGCTACTTTCATCACCTATGACCAAATGCATGCAGGATGAGGTAGGGGAAGGGTGTTCAGAAATCAGAGGTCTCTGTCCTCAGTTACCTCTGAGATGTTGACTTCTGAGAATTTTGCCTT
The DNA here is from genome assembly GCF_000690775.1 of Eurypyga helias. Taxonomy (NCBI): domain Eukaryota; kingdom Metazoa; phylum Chordata; class Aves; order Eurypygiformes; family Eurypygidae; genus Eurypyga; species Eurypyga helias. The sequence continues at coordinate 21,791 of NW_010239603.1, read as the reverse complement.
TGAATTTTCCCTAAATACTCAGTTAAGGAAAGGTAGACAACAGCTTTTTTGGCCAAGGATAGTAGGGAGTATTTAAAGACTAAAAAGCAGGAGTCGTTCTGGAGCTCCCCCGTTAATGCTGTGGATGTGGCTTTTGCATCAGTTCCAAGGCAAGGGGTCTCTCCTGAGCACTCCCGATCACACGCCTGGGTCATCTCTACACGAGGACTCCCGTCCGTAGCATCTCGGGCTGGTGTTTCAGCACTGGTGCTGCTCTGTCCATGACATCATTGGTGACGGGTGTTTTTACCAACCAGCAAATACAGTGACGTGGGATGTAGGTGCCAAAGCGATCCCCCAGCCCTGGTCTTGCAACATGTGGGACGTGGTGATGGAGGGTGGCACTCAGAGCAGATGCTAGCAGAAAGAGCCTTGATGGCAGTGTAACAGGGCAAAGGAAGCAGATGTCGTCAGGTTTGCCTCTGGGCAGCTTGCAGGTGGTGCCTCTTTGTCCCGGTGCAGCTGAGGAGATGTAGGTGGGGAATGTAGTGGCTATAAAGTGTCTCTTGCCACAGGTTCCTCCTGTCCAGCAGCAGGAGCACAGAAGGAACAGGCCTGTTGGTTGTCATCTGCTCATCAGGGGACCCTTCTCAGAGGGGATTCAGCCAAGAGATGCCCTACAAAGAAAGGGTTAGATGACTCCATGTGATGTTTTGCTTTCTCTGACACCTACACATGGATGTTGATTCTCTCCCTTTGCCTTCTCTCCCGCCATCTGTAAAAGAACAGAAGTACTTTGTGGACTAAGCCCCCAGGCTGGGCAACGGTTCCCCTCTCTTGTCTGGTCAGGAGCAGACACAAGGGAAGGGGATCTTTTGATACTCTGCTTTCTGCTGTGAGAGCTACAGTGCTGGGGGGGCAGGTCCTACCTGTCAGCTTGGGGAAATGGTGCTGTTTTGTTACAGGGTTTTAGAGTGGGTTTGGTGTTTTGGGGGGGTTTTTTGTTTGTTTGGGTTTTTTGGTGGTTTTGCTTTTTTTTTTTTAAACTAATGTACCTATTTTGGTTTTGTGTGGCCTCACAGCACTTGTCTCGGTGCAACCAAACTGATGCAGTTAGCATTCAGACAAGAGGGTAAGGGTCATGGAAGGCTCTTACACTGACTTCATAGCATGAGAAACCAGATCTTGGTCCTTTCAGTACATCTGACTTTGGCAGCCTGGTAACTCAGAGATGGCCACCGATTCTTCCTGTTGTCAGGCATGAGCAACAGGGAAGAGATTAAGGCAACAACAACTGCTGTCAGAATATAGCCTTTTTAGTGGTAGATTGGAAAGGAATTTTGCCCTGTGTCCGTCTCAACTCAGAATGCATCAGCGAATCCTGGGAAAGACGAAGAAATGAGGATGCGGCAGTGACTGTTCCCTAGTTTGCTGTAAACCATATGTCTGTCTGTAGCATACACAAATACTGAGTAGGTGAATAGGTGACTCAGATATTCATTTGGCCAGATACTGTGATTACCAACACTTCCCAGTCGCGCAGGCTCTGCCAAATAACTTTCAGGCACTTAGCACCTGTGGATGCTGTCCCTGTCAGCATGCCAGAACTCACTGCCATCTGAGTAACAGCAGCTCCAGCCCCCTTGGTGTTGTCTGCGTGTCTTGCCGAGCCAAGCTTAATGCACACTGAAATTGTTTTACCTACAAATGAAGTAGAGCCACTCTGCTTGCTACTGCTGCGTGTTCCTCTACTATGCGACAGTGCAGGCAGTGAGAAAGAGACAATTTCTCATTGAACTGCAGGTAACACAAATGCAATTAGCTCTATTGGTATTTGGCCAGCAAAAATACAGTAACATTCTTGGAAGCCAGAGAGTTAATGATGTTAAATCTTCGTGAGCGGCCAAAGTCTGTCCTCTCCTACCACTTTCTTTTTGCCTGCCTTAATGTATAACTTCCTTCCTTTGAATTGTAGGTAATTAAGCTGGACTCCTCCGTGTGGAAATGTCACACTTACCACCTATAGGCTTCCTATCTCCAGCTTTAAAAGGAATTATTCTTCCTGCAGCTCCTGCTGCTCCTGTGTTCCACTCTTATTAACCTCATGGCCACAAAGAACAGACTCTCCTGTGTTTTCATTAGATCTGCCTTCTAAAGAGACGGAACCAGGAACCAAAGGAAAACATTCAGAGAAGAGATTTGACTTCTTTTGCTTGTGGATTGAGGTGAGGATTCTGGAGGAATCCTTCCAGCTCTTGTGGCCCCTCTGACCAGGTCCTGAGTCTGTCGCAGCCATGTTTTCCTGCTTTGTCTTTCAGCAAGGAAGCAATTGCAGATACACACATTTGCCATCATTCAGTCTCACATTTCAAATCAGTCCTGGTTTGATACTGTCATAGAACTGAAGTGTATTTTTACCCAGATAGGAACCTGGCCCTTAGAAGGCTTTGCAGCATAGCAGTGCACTTCTTTGTGGTTAAATCTTTATGACTTGAGGGCACCCTGTGTGGTGACACTGGACAGCACAGACAGTTCTGGTCTGTGAATCCAGATTCTAGAGGTGAGCTAGAGAAACCATTACATCCTTTTGACCGAGAGAATCCATCAAAACACAGCGCAGTACATTATACATTCAGATCCCTTCACCCTTTGCAGCACTTTGCTGGTGCCTCTGCATTGCTCTGTGCCCACTCTGCAAGATGTGCAGATGTTCTGTGGTGGAGCTGCAAAAGCATTGGATCCACACTGGATGCCAGCAGGAGACGGATTAAGCATGGTGATGTGGTCAGATATTCCAGCTCGTGCAGCACCCGTCCCATCTGGACACAGCCCAGATGCTCCTAGTGTGACCTTTCTGAGCTTGAGAAAAGATAAATGTCATTTGAGAGAGGAAAAAAAGAAGGGTGTGTGTCAACTGAAGCTGGTTTTGGAGCCACTAGATGTTGAAGGCTCTTCTTGATGACCACACATGACCGAGATTTTCATTTAAGTCTTTACCAAATCAGTAAGAGATTGTTTGGTAGCTGCTTGGCCCAGATTTAGAAACTATAGTTCAGGATATGAGGTGATAAAAAACAGTGCCCAAAGCATTCATAGGGAGCCTCTCTGCTCTCCTCTCATGGGTTATGCACCAGGAGGGACAGGAACATCCTTTCTCCTGGCAGGGCACAGAGCACAAAAAAGCAAATACTCTGGAGCTGGATGTTCTCACCTGGCAGCCCAGACTGTGTGACCAGGCACTGCTGAGAACGTGAGAGACCTCACCTCACTCCCAAGGGAGATTAAACTATAACTGGGGGCTCACGTTTTGGTATGGAACTTGTCTCCAGTTTTTTTCCCCTGTAGTTTGGTGGGGGTAGATCTATGGGCTAAGATGGTTGCAAGAACTTGTCCTCTCCACTCAGTAGTGGTGCTGCATGCCCTGGGGCACTGCCCAGCACTGCCCACCCACACGGGGCCAGCGGGCAACTTGCTCCTTCCACCGCACTTGCACAGGGCAAGCGCTGCACCCAGCGCATAAGGCAGAGGCACAAGGATCTCTGTTTGGTTTCCTGCCTTCTGATGTTAAAAGCTTCTTCCCTGGAAAATGTTTTCTCTTCCCTCTGGGCCCTCTTCTCATCAATTGAGAACAGGAGTTACAAAGACACACAACTGATTTTTAGATCTTAATAATAAACAGTTAGCAAGGCTTTGGTATGTACTCTGCTCAGGAGCTCTGGGATATGCAGAGACACTGCTTTTCATCACTGATTCTGCAAGATAATGAAGTCTCAATTCCCCTTTATAGAAGGCTGAGGACATGGGATCTTTCTGGTTTGCTTGGAGAATCTGAGAGATGGAGGATGCCGGCAGTAGGGCACAATGCCAGAGGCACCCCCAGACCAATAAGCCTCTCTCCATGCTGAGAGGAGGCCTGACGCACGTCTGCCTGTGCCTTTTTCTGTGTGGTAGAGGTGTTTGAGGCATTGTGGGTGTGGGACATGGTGGAGCCTAGAAGGATGAGGTGAGGAGGGCAGGAAGGTGACATCCATACTGCTGCAGTTGAGCATTGCTTGGCATGGCTTCCTTGTACTGTTGGCATAGGCACATACCCAGCCCCAGGTTTCCTACATCTTGCACTGAGATCCCTGAATATGAGGAGCTGTAAATTGCTTCCTCTTCCTCCATGGTGCAGCATTAAAGGATAAGTTATGTGGCTCTGTCAGAAGTGGAATTTTCCCTTGTAGTCACGCTGTTGTCCTGAGTAGGGAATACTGCTGGGGATTCATCACCCCCAGCTTATGTGTCCTCATCCGGTTCCCCAGCCGGCTGTGACCATTCACAGTCAGGCTGTGGCTAGGTTTGCCATCACAGGATACCCAGTATGCCTGTGGGGTGGGTGAATTCCCATCCTCCAGCCTGTGGGGACATGAGGAAGTAGAAACCGGGTGGAAGATTCAAGGTGGGCTGGTGGCTTAGCAAGGAAGAGTTTTAGCAGTAATAATTTATGTAGAGAGGAGGAGGCTGAGGGAGCAGTTGTAAAGATCTGAGAAGGGAATTTGGTGATCAAGGTTCTGGAAGAGAGACTGCCTGTTTTGTTAGAGGGTAAGAAAACAAGGATGAGGCTATTTTTAGGAACATCATGTCCAGGCAAGTGGATGACAGTTGTACTCACAGCAGAAATTCTGATGCTGAAGTGCAAACGCTGCTGAGCCTGTGCTGCCAGCCTAATGAGCAGAGGAACATGACAAGCCAACTACAGTAAAATAGGGATTTAAAATAGCATGGTTCACAGGGGATTTGAATGGGAAAGAGGAGATGTTCAGGAGAGGATGGCAGAAAGAGCGACTTCTTTCTGGGTAAGCCCCCTGTACGGCTTTTCCCACAGAGGGCATCAGTGCCATGAACATGTGGAAGGGGAGGTGAGTAGTGATGTACATTTGGTGGTTTCTGTCAGCAAAGCTGAGCCAAAGTCCTGTATTTGCCCCATTTGAGAGCTGTCTAATCAAACCTGGTGGGGAAGGCGATGGTCCTGTTCCTCTTGTCTGAGCAGCAGCTCTGGAGCTGTCATGGCTTCTGTTTATCTTACTCTGCCAGGGCCAGCCTGTTTGGAGTAGACTTTCAGTCCAACTCCCGCTAGATGGAAAAGCAGAGTTTTAGAGGCTTGGACTTGGTCTCCTTGCAGACTTTTCCCCACATTCTCTATCCTTTGCTTGGGAATACCAAAGATAGTGAACCCAAAAGAAAAAAAGCAAAAACCAAAAAGCCTGATATATCTGTTTAAATTTAATGCTCGTATTCCCCTAATTTGAACTTTGTAAAGACTGCAGAAAATCATAGCCTGGGGTAGTGCCTCCAAGGTGAGCTCAACTCCAGGAACTCTGAGATGGAGGACTTGCATTATGGTCCTGTTCCCCCAAAGGGGCGTGCTGGTAAATTGTGTGGCAACTGTGTTTGTTATCTGCAGTGTGTTGATTCATTACATTAGGTACAGGTAACAGGCGATTGCAACTTCACCTTGTCATTTCGGGTGCTATGCGAGTCTTCCCCCGCTTCCCCTGGCCCTGCTGTCAGCACATGTTGCTGCAGGAGCCCTCCGCAGTAGGATTGCGTGAGCCCTGCTCACCTTTGGGTTTCAGAAGGTCCATTCTGACGTGCAACCTGGGCAGTCAAGGTATCCAGTCTCAGGGAATTCAGTCAGACAGTGGGAAAGAGCTGTGTGTGAGATCATGTTTATCAAAAGCCTGACGTGAAGGGATGAATGAGCAGCCTCACCATACGGGGTTGTTTCTCCACTGGCTATGGACTGTCAGGCCAAACTTTGGCTCCTTGGAGATGACAGTGAATAGCCAGCCAGTTTCATACTTTAGCACTTTGATGAATATGCTGGTCTGCTGAGTCCCCTTGCTGCTGTCAGAGGGGATCCCAAGGCTTGTCAACGTGACTGATCTCTCTGCGTATGAGTACGAGGCCCCCTGGTAATTTGGATGAGCTTCACTGCGCAGCCCCGCCTGAGGGGATGGTGTGGCTGGGAAGGCGGACGAGAAGCTGGGTTGCTGGCTTGGGAGTGGTGGAGCTGTCAAATGACTCAGCACTCACCCCCCACAGTGCTGAGAGCAGGAGGACAGTGCCTGTGGGGCATCAGGGTTCGGGCAGCTGTCACCAGAGAAGAGTAGGGCTGGTCTTGGCCCTTCTCCCTCCATGGCAACTGACACAGTGCGACCAGGCGGCATGGCAATGACACAGTACGATTCCTACAGTCATGTGGGGACCCAGCATCACCCTGTGGTTCCTGTGAGAGGTTACCATAATTGTTGATGGCTGTTGTGGGCAATAAAGGAGCAAGTCTTCCCTTAGCGATGGAATATGTCCTGCATCTTGTGACGGTGAGGCTTTCCTCTCTCCTGCTGTGCCTGCCACATCTCTTGGGTTGGCCTCGCACACGGGTTTTGCACTGGTTTTAACTGGGTTGGTGAAGCAACAGTTAATGGAACTGACAGTACAGGTTGGTGGAATCTTTTATTTTGGGTTGGAGGACCACAAACAGACATCGCCTGTGCACAACAAACTGGCACCAGTGCCTCTTTAATCCAAAGTACAAGCAGATGAACAAGGAAAACGATTTTATTAAACCGGTATGGTTCCTGTGTGTGGATCAGGCCAGAGGTAATGTGAGTGTTAAAGTCACTGTAGTTAAACTCACGTACATTTGAGTGCAGGCAGGCTTTTACAAATTCATTTGTGTGGATCAATCATGCTGTAGATCCAACAGGAGCATTTTGCAGAGCACAGAAAATAAGTTAATATGCTATATGTTGGCCATGGGCCGGTATTCAGAGGGCTTACCTGGTGGTAAAGGGCGATATCCAGGCACTTTGGGTGGGACACAGCCATTTGTTACCATCGTGGTGGCACTCAGGTCTGCATCTAACCAGCCTTTCAACGTCAGCTGCTCTCCTTGCTGAGGTATTAGCCCCATCCAATCTGTAGTTGAAGGTGATTCAAATGGGAATTATTTTCCCCAAGCCATGACTCTGCTGGGGCATTGGGATGATTCTCCTTTATAGGGACAAGATCCAAGACATTCAAAGGCCAGTATCACACCTGACAGCTTTCCCAAGCTCAAAATAATAAGGACGGTTTCCGTACCAGCTCCAAATACCAACCTTTTCCTAAAGGAGACTCCAGCGGGAGTGCGAACGAGGCTGTAGCTCATCTTTAATAATGCTACTTTTAAAAATAAATCATGTTTTATGGATCTAAACTTAGCCTCTCCAGATAAGCGAGTCCCGGGGCCGCTGGTGATTAATATGCAGTGCCGGAGCATGGCCCAGCGGGGCCCTGATTAATAGCGATGACATCATGACTTTTAAACATTCTGTTAATGCCGGCCCCGGTGACAAATGAGGACGCGTGGCATCGCTTCCCGTGGCATTTGCATCGCCGGAGCGAGGGCTGGAAGCAGCACCCTCTCACCTCCCCAGGGCTGGGTTGCGGAAGCCTGCGCTGCTGGCTGGGCTGACCGGCATCGGTCCCTGGGGCCAGGAGCCCCAGGGCCAGGAGCTGTGTCCTGGGATACGGCACTGTGCCCGGCCCCCCGTTCCCGTTCAGAGGCTTGCGTGATTGCCAAGTCCCCGTGGGGAGAGGCAGGTGTGCTGGGGCTTTTTAGGCACTTTATCCACCTTCAGCCTTCTCTGCCACCGTACCCTTCAGGGAGCTTGCTGGGGGCCGAGGCAGCTCTCCATGCAAAGGCTCCTGCTCCCTGCTGCAGCCCTCCTGAGTTTTAGGGGGCTGGCACCCTGCACCCCTGACACACCGCCCCCTCCCTTCAGACACAGGAATGAGTTAATATATGTGGGTGCTTGCTGTGCTGGCCGGGGAGAAAAGGAGTGCTGTGGTTGTGTACCATTTCACACAGTACAGTTTTGTGACCTCCCAGTAGTCAGCACCCCCAGTCGAGCTCCCGCCTTGTGGGACAGCACATTTCATGAGCACGCGTACCATCCCGCGGTACTCGGCGGGCAACATCTCCCCGGATTCGCAGGCTTCCAGCTGATGAGCAACCTGATTGCTTCCATTTTCCGCCGGGGCTTTTCTGGCATCCTGCAGGCAGGATTCTGGCCTGAACTGGAGTGCTGGCCTTGACCTCCATGGGTGCTCTGGACAGCTCTGATGAGATTGGTGTCCAGGTTGTTAGGGCTTGGGATCTGTTTCTGCTTTCTGTTTGCAGGGCTTGAGCTGGACCACTCTAGTATCTGGGGAGCAATCCAGTAGAACAAACTGCAGGATCCTGTGGCTTTAGCAGAGCAGGTTTCTCAGCTGTCTAAGATTTTGCTAAGATTTTTTGCTTTGTTTCCAAATAAATTCTCCTCCACCATCCCACCAGCACCAGTGAGAAAGAGTTTGGTTGAGATGCTCTGCCCGTGTGTTCAAATGCTGAAACCCCATGAATCCAGACTGCATTTTGCCATCCAAAAGTAACCCCGGGAGGTTCCTTGACAGTTTGGGTTTTGTAGTATGATTTCTCCTCTGCAGTGAGCTCTACACCCTCATGTGTAGCTTGGGGACCAAATATGTGAGAAGCTCTGAACTGGCAAACATCTGCGGGAGACTCACTGGTGGTGCTGGGAGAGGGGCTTGGCCAGGCACTGCCCTGTAGCCCCGTAGTCTTTAGCGACCGTTAAAGGTTTCACAAAGAGCTGGTGGCTGGAGTCTGTTGTATTGAAGTTCTCTCTGGTCTAGTGCTGTTTCTTTGAAGCTTCCCATATCAAACGACAGCGCTGCATTTTTTAAGAGCTTTTATTGTTGAGTAGCCAGGTTGCTTTGGACCAGCTCAGTGTGTGGGGAGGGTTTTTTAATTCCTAAACCCCTCCCTCTAAAACCTGAGACATCTAACTGTAATGCCATGCAGTACAGAGCGTATTTTATGAACTTAAAGGTCTGAGAATATAAAAAGTGTTATAAATATATAACCTCTGAGCTACTGAGCATCAGCTGGGGACATGTCCCCCCTCCCCTCCAGCATGACTGGGAGAATGCAGACACGCTCGCTGTCAGAGAAATCTTTGCTTGGTGGCATCATCTGCTCCGCAGTGCTTCACCCTTGCGGCAAATCCTCTCACCCCTTCTCCAGTCAGTCTTGTTCTTTGCACTTTCAAAGTCTTTTCCACCCCACCTTTAATGCATGCCCCTTGTGCAGCGATAAAGCGCGTCTCGGAGTGCAGGCAGCGCGGATGGGATCAGGGGCATCTATTTTCGTGTCTCAGCCACAGGCTCGTGTGTACTTGGCTTCTCTGTGCTTCAGCTTGTTCCTCAGCGTCGGGAACAAATTGGTATTTGTCATAAGCTCTTTTGATCCTTGAAGAAAATGAAGGGCCATTTAACATTTTTAGAGTAATAATAATAATGGAGGAAAAGGGACATATTCTGGTATCTGGGAACAGCAAGTATTTGTTTAAGAGCGTACTTTAGAATAATAGCAAAAAAGAACCTTTAATCTCAGAATTTCAAGGCACCTTGTAAACTATAACCATTGATTCTCCTTCTTCTTGTTATTCCTGGTGGGCATTTTACTGCGATAAAATAGAGCAAGGTTCCTACCCTGATGATCTTGCAGCAAGAACAAACGAGTATTAGAGAGAACTGAGGCTAAGTACAAGCGGGACTCGGGTAGCAAACACAACCGGGGAGCGTGCTGAGAAGGGACGGTTTATGGTCGTGATATCTCACCCATGGGGACGTGCACGCTGGAGAAGTCGGTCTCGTGGACACCTGTGAAAAAGAAATTTATGCTGCCCTGGGGAAACTGAGTAGTGGGGCATGGAAATGAGATTGGTCACTCGATAAATTTCTCTTCCAGAAATGTAGCGCTCTACCTGACAAGGTGGTGAGTGGGTGAGTGTTGTTGGATCGTGGAGGGGACAAGCAGCAGCCAGGGGAGTTCTCCTTTGGCTCCAATAGCTGAAGATGTCGTACTAGAAGCCAAAGGGTAGGGGTTCTAGATTTGTCTTTGTAGGTGTGTGCCTGCTGTGTCAGCTCTGTTATAACATAACGCTGATAACATTATGCCTCCTTTGGTTTTTTTTTTGGTTTTGGTTTGGGTTGGTTTTTTTTTCCTGGGTTATTTTTTTTCCAGTTTCTACAAAGTAAGCACTGAAAACCAATTTGAGCTGTTCTGAAATTTTTGGGTTCCTTTGTTTCGTTGAATTTCTATTGGATTACGTCCCTGACATTATTGCCAAGAAGTTAAATAATACATCTAGAGATGGAGGAAACTGAATAATGCAGCTCTGCAGCTTATAGTTTTTCTAGTGCTGTGCCAGAGAGCTTTTTGAGTGGAAAATTGTGACTGGCAGGCAAATTTAGACAAAAAAACCCCACGTTTTGGAAATTATTTTTTTCTCTTTTCTTTTTTTATCTGATAAGGACCAAAATGTACTGCTGAAAGCTGTAACGTTCACAGCAAAACAACCACAGAGATTCAGACAAAGTGAATGCAGATATGTAGCAAACCTGTTTGCTTAACAAGCACCTGTGGGTGCAGACCACGGGTTGTTCAAACAGCATGGGCTGTGCCACTCCACAGCAAAGGACTTGGATGTGGCTGACTGGGCTGGAGCCTTCTGCGAAATCAAAGGATAAAGGGAATTCGGACTGAGCCTCAGGACTGACAGAGGGGCTCCCCCAGCACCTGCAGAAAGGGGGGAAGGATTTTGACAGCTAGATCTCTGTAACACCCCGTTTTGCAGTGAAGCCGAGGGTCTGGGTTTAGCTTGTCTGCACTTTGACTTGTCCCTGTGTCGTAGGTAGAGTCAAGGGCAGCTGAGCTTGGACCGTGGATGCCTCGGGGTACTGTGAGAAAGCCTGGACATTCTCCTGTGCATTTTAATCCTCTTTGGGTCCCCTCTTTATCACCTGCTTGCACCATCCCCAAGCTTGTTCAGTACACCACTTGCTAAGCACTGGTCAGATCAACCAGATGAACTCTTCCTCCCTCTCTTGTCTATGGTGAGGGTAAGAGCTAATAAAGCCCCTCCAAAACAAACTGAACAGAAGCCATTATTTTGTGTTGAGGCCTTGCTGAGTAATAATGATCTGCCTTTAACCACCCACTCGTGCCTCTGCTTATCCTCCTGCTCGTTCATGACCTTCACTCATTGTATCCTGTTGAATTGAGCTTGTATATTCCTGACACACAGGAGCTGCATCTTCATTCATTTGCGGTAAATGCCTAAGACACTCAGGGCACTTGAAATTAAATAATCAGCAGTGAAACAAAAGACCCCAAATGAGCACACAGGCACATTGTCTGTGCTATTTGCAGATAAGTTCTGTCTAAAACCCAGCAATGCGTGATGCTTCTTGCTGCTTTTTTAGTTTAAAGCAGATGTTATATACGTTATTAGGAGCCATGTCCTTGTAGTCCATGACGGAATGAGAGCAAGAAGCGAGAGGTGAGGAGCTAGGATATCTCCTGCTTTTTTAGGTGAGGCTTTGGGGAAGGGAGGAGTGTGGACCGAGGGCTCTCTACTAAACTAAAGTGTCCTGTGCTTTTTGAGGCCAGGTGTTTATGTCAGGTTGAGGGGGGTTCATGTGTGTGAGGGAGGGAAGGAAATAAAGGTTTTAGTGGTCTATGTTGGATCCATGGTCAGTGGAGAAGTGAGTGTGCCCAGTTCTGGAGGTGAGGGAAGGGGCTGTGGGTGTTGCGGTGGTACTTGCTGCTCTGCAAAGACAATATTGTACTGTCAGGTGCGTGAAAAATATGAAAAACTGTGAGAGATACAGGAATATATTTGCACCCAGGATAGATTCAAAGGGCTCTCACATCCTACAAGAGTCTCCTCTCCTTTTTTTTCCCCTTGCATTTTTGGGAAGAAGCCCGGGGAAGGTGCATTTACCATCCCCGCTGAAGAAAAGCCATCTGAGAACAGCCCCATGTAGCACCCTGACCACGGGTGGGACGTCTCCAAGAGGGAAAAGTGTAGCAGCGCAGTGAAATCCTC
>NW_010239603.1:0-9798 GCF_000690775.1 Eurypyga helias | reverse complement strand
CCTGTGATTTAAAATTTTTGAGAAGTCAGGAAGCGTTTTGTGTTTGCATGCGCAAATCTCCCCTCGGATCACTGTAAGCGGCTGCTAGGCGTGTGCAGCTGGAAGATAACACGCTCATCTCCTCTGCCGAGGGCAGGCGCCGACACTGGGCTGGCAAGCCCAGGTTATCTGGTACCAGCACGCCACTTATTGCATCTCTCATTTCTTCCTGCCTGGCTCCAGCCAATTCCAAGTGAAACCCTCTACCTACGAACTCGTGGTTGTAATGTAGCCCATCGGCCCGCTTGAGCCTGGGGTGGGTCTGGCTGTGGAGCAGGGGAGGTCCCGTGGGAGGGTCATGGGCAAAATGATTTAACCAAGCCTGCCAGATAGTGTGGGGTCTGGCAGTGTCCAACAGTTTCCCAAAAAACTCCTCGCTTGTATGGAGCAGCACTCAGGTCGCTGGTTACCTGCCAAAAATGGCAGTGACGGGTTGTTCTTCCCTTTTTTCCTTAGTCACCGCTCCTGAAAGATTTGTGGAAGCCTTTCAGGAGGTCTGTGAGTGTGGCCCAGGATGCTCGGTGTGTCAGGGTGGTATGCCTGAACTGAAAGCTCAGCTAGGCTTTGTTGGCAAGGGAACTTTGCAAACCCGTGTTTGTGAGCAGCAAGCAATGGGGGGATATTTGTCTTTGTGGGGGCAGTTGGCACCACTTCTGTGGTAATTGTGAATTGTTATTTGAGTATCAAAGGGGCTTGGTGACTCACAGTCGATTCCCCATGTTGCAGGCTATTCAGGTTGTTAGACATCTGCTCTGTCACTAGAGTGGAGAAACACCTTTCCGAGTGCTGAAGTGGTGTGTCTGCTTTAGGTCTGGTCTTAGCACAGTCACCGCTCCCCACAGAAATGATTATACCCACCACACACATCCACAAATGGAAAAGCAGGTTGGAGCGTCACTCCCTCAAAGAAGACTGGAAGGTTTTCATGTGGGTAGGGAGCAGGAAGGCCACTCCCATCAACGCTCTGTCCATAGAGTCAGAGGGGTTTAGTTGAAATTACCAAGTACATAAATGGGAGTTGTCCGTGTAAACCCTCAGGCAGCCTTTGTAATCTCAGCTATAGGCTCCAAAGATGTCAGTATTCTTTTTGTCAGCACTTAGAGTTGTGGGTTTGTTCGTTTTTAAAGAAAGAAGGAGGAAGTGAAAAAGAGAAAAGAAAGAAGGAGGAGAAGGAGAGAAGAGGAGGGAGGGAGAAGGAAGGGAGGAAGGAAGGAACAAGCTTCACTAGGAGAATATTAAGTTTTGATAAGGTACAGATAAGTTGTGGAGTCGAGAAACCTTGCTTCACTTGCCCTGTATGCTGCATAAGTTATGAAGAAAAGTGAGTGACATAATCTGTCTTATTTAAGGAATAAGGAATAAGATGAAGGCTGTGCCATGTAGTTCTAGCATTTCCTTGCATTAGCATACTCATGCAGCTATCATATTTCCAGTGTATTCATTTAGTTTTTTTGAGTTTTAATATTTTGTTGAATTTTGCAGGGTGTGTCCTTTCTTAGAAAGTATTTTCTGCATTCCATATTTTTTTGTGAAAACTGCTGCATAATCTTTCAGCAAAGCAGAGCCCTGAGGTGACGAATCAATTACAGACAGTTGGGGTCAGAAGGGACCTCTTGAGATCATCTAGTCCAACCCCATTGCTCAAGCAGGGTCAGCTGGAGCAGGTTTCCCAGGACCATGTCCAGTTGGGTTTTGAGTATCTTCACAAGTGGAGACTCCACAACCTGTCCAGGCAACCTATTGCAGTGTTTGAGTACCCTCAGAGTTCAAAAAGTGTTTTCCTATGTTCAGGTGGAATTTCTTGGGGTTTAGCAATGGAGGAGGCACTGCTAGAGGGCCCCACCTTCCTAATTCCTTGTGAGAGCAGTGAAAGAAACAGCAGTATCCTTGAAATGAAAGGTGGGAAGACAACCCAGAAGGATTCCTTTGCACACTTCTTTCGGTTTAGAAAAGTGATGGGAGAGACCATCTGGAGAAAGCAGGAACTAATTTGAATGAGTAGAACATGGTTTCATCTGAAAAAGTTTGATCCACAGTTATCTTTTAAGTGTCTTAAAGCTTGTGGTGCAATCAGAGCTTTGCAGTTCATTTGTGATGAAGACAAACAGGTGCCAGCTGTAAATTTTATTCCTGGATCTGGACTCAAGAGTTTTTATGCTCCAAAACTTTTAAGAAGTTTTGATTCAGATTTTATTTCTGTTTTTACTCTTCTCTGGCCAAGATAAAATATCTGAGCCTTGATCTGGGGTCTGTGAGAAATCTGGAAATGAGAGGGTGAATATGCACGCATCTTGGGACTGGCATCTCCTTGTGTCCTGGGGTGTTACACCGAGCATTAAACAGGAGTTTCCCAGCTTCCTTGGGCTGATGGTAAATTGAGGACATGGAGCAAAATGACATGGTGGCCCAAGATGACCCAAAGAGACGGTGCTGGAGGCGAAATGCAGCAGCCCTGGTTCCTGAACAGTGCACAGTGGCTTCTGTTGGAAAGCAGCCACGGATGTCACCTCTCTCTTCTGAGGTTTCACAGCTCAGAATCTCATTCTATAGGTTGATAGGCACCTCTTGAAAGATGATAAGGATCCTGAGTTGCCCACTCGGTGTGGTATGGAGAGGGATCTGCACTGGCAGGGATCAGCGGGCTGGATGCTTCTCGGGAGGAAGCACTGGGCATTGGTTCACCACAGGGAAGGATCTGGGCCTGCTGAGACTTCGTTAAAACTGAATCTCTGAGCAGGGTGATTGCCCATCAGTGAGGAAGACACCGTAGAGGGCCACCGCCTGGTTCTTGACAGTGTGATGGGGTATTCGTGACAGCGTAATAGGATTTTGGTGAAATGCGATATTTTATTCTTATTACCAGAATACATCAGGGGCCTTTAAGTCAGAAAAATTGATTTTAGAATAGGGTTTGTTAGAACCTTTCAGTCCTGTAATCGATGTAAATGGGCAAATATCATTCTCTTTAAATCCAGTTTTCTGAGGCACAGCTGTGCCGGACACACATCAGAGCAGCAGGGAGAACACCCCCACGCACCATTAAAGCAGAGCAAACCAGACAAGGTCTTCCTACACAGGAAGACCTTTGAGGGGAAGGCTGAGCATGAATGGGCCAAATTACACCCTCACCCCTGGTGTAATGCTGTTGAAGTCTGGAGAAGGCAGAAGGGACCCGTGAACCCTGCCTGCTGCAAACCAGCCCTGAACTTGTAGGCTGGGAGGCAAAAGAGCATTGTTTGTCTGGAAGACAAGGACGTCAACATATTCTTTTTGTCAGCATTTATAATTGGAGTTTTGTTGTATTTTTAAAGAAAGAAGAAAGGAAGTGAGAAAGAGGAGGGAAGGAGGAAAAGGAAAGATCAAGGAAAAGGAAACAGGGAGAAGGAAGTGAGGAAGAAAGAGGAAAGAAGGAAGGAAGCAATGAAGGAAGGAGTGAGCAAAGTACTCCAGGGAACTGGGGTGTGAAGCTTAAGTCCTGTCCCTGGCTCTCACACCGAGTCATAGCCATTCTGTGGAGGGTTATGATTTGCAGTGTCTGCAGGTAAGTCTAAGCTACCTATAGCCTAAATAGGTCTGCTACAAAATAACACACATAGATGTGTAAAGACATGAGCAGTATGAATGTTCGTACTTGCCTGGCCACTGGCTTGCAAAACTGCTAGGTCAGGTACACCTGCCCAGATCTGGGGTTGTCTCCATCAAAAGAATTCTTGTGCCAGCTGTGTTGCTGGGGAGAAGGCATTTATGTCTCTGTTCACTGAAAATTAGATGGCAATTTGTAAAAATGCCAAAAAATATATCCTTAGGGACATTCTAAGTGATTGAAAACCAGTTTTTTCATCTCTGGAAAATCTAAGATTTCAAAATTTATGTCACTTGACCTGACAGAAGATGGTGAGGAAATTTATAATATTGGAAGCATTCATAGAGAGTCTAAAAATGTGCTTCAACCTTACCAAAGCATTTAACTTCCTCGTTGTGTCATATTCATATAATGCAAAACCAACATTTTTTCATCCTTATCCAAATGAGATGCTGTCACGAAAATTTTTCTTGAAGATTTCAGCACAATTGCTGTTTTCCTGCAAAACGTGGCATGTGAGTTCAACTTGAATTTTCTCCCAGAAAATGTTCCTTTCAAAAATCTTGGGCCAGTACTCATTACCATAATGCAGCTGCTCTTGCTGCAGTAGATGCTCTAAAACGTGGCCAGAGAGAAAGCCAGTTTGTAGCCTGTACCTCATGACACCAAAGGACGTAGCAAAAACACCCCTTAGCTGTGACCGAGGCAGACTGGGGACATTGCATTCCCTCAGCTGACAGTTGTAACTAGTGCAGCCTTATCTCTTACTCTGTAATGAGACTATACCTGTTTCCATCACTGGGATGCGAGGAGGGTGAGCATCACAATGCAGAGGCACGCTTACCAGCCTGTCTCCAGCACCGTAGCAGCGAGGGATGCTAAGGTTTCCTTTGAGGGCCCTGTGGGTATCTATTTCTGCGTTTCAAATGTCTCCCCAGAGGCAGCTTTCTTACTGTTGAGGTTGCTTGTGGTTTCAGTCGTACATACCGAGCTATTTCTCTTGGAAGGGTAGCCCACTATGGAAATGAACACCAGCACTTGCTCTTAGCAGACGCTCAGTCTGGAGAACCTGAGGTCTGTGAATCCAGGCCTGGCTGATGACACAGCTTAGACACGCTCACATGCACAACTCCTGGCTTTTTTGTGTTGGGTGTGCACAGAGATAAGTCAATGGTGTAAGTGTTCCCTGTCATAACACACATTTTCTTTTCCTCCATCTCAACCCCTTAGATAGTTGTGTTCCTGGATTTTTATTATGAGCGTATTAGGTATTTGAGTATATTCATTGTATTTGAGTGTATTTATATACTTATTGCATATTGAGTGAATTCTTATTAGATATTTAATTATGATTGTATTATATAAGCAGTCTCTTGCTGCTCAGTAAAACACATCAGAACAAAATGAGCTCTCACCTTCTCTCCCCCTCCCTCACAGGTACAAGCACATAGACATTACCCAGCTGCAATCCCTGTGAATGGGCCAACATGGATAGGTGCCATTTAACAGGTGTATGTATGTGGAACCTGTTTTCTCCGGAGGAATTGCAGTCACCCGGCTTTAAAATCAAAGACTGACCTCAGTGCCAGCCGTGCAACTGCAGGGCACGTGGGTCTTTCACTGGGAGCCCGATGAAGAAGTTCAGAGAGAGGTTTGTTTGGAGGCAGGAAACCTGCATCTTTCGAGGGGGTTTGACCCTGTCAGGAAGGTCACTTGAAAAGCCACTTGGCAGGTAGCATCGTGCCCTCATTAGTTCATGCTAGGTCATGGTGACACATGTGTTGACAGTGCTGTATCCCCAGTGCCACCTGGGAGATGCGACGAGGTGGGAAGTGGAAGCAAACACACAAGTGAGGGAGTCTCAGCTACGTAGCGAGGGAGTTTCCATCCCTGCTGGTTTCTGCTTTCCCTAGGTGCATGTGCAGTGAGAGCAGGATCTCACACAGGCTTCAGGGATAGAATCATAGAATCATAGAATGGTTTGGGTTGGAAGGGACCTTAAAGATCATCTAGTTCCAACCCCCCTGCCATGGGCAGGGACACCTTGCACTAGACCAGGTTGCTTTTCCAGGGATGAAAAAGGCCTAACAGATCCATCCAGTCCCTCTCCAGGCAGGTGCGGTGCTTTTATTTGAGCATCACACTGTTAGGTTTACCTTAGGTGATGTTAAGTGGATTCATGGCCATAGCTGAGCCTGACACCACAGCAAGACCCAGCATGTTGTGGTAGCATTATTTGGTCTAATGATGGGAATAAATACACCTGGAAGTAGGGAATCCTCTCTCATCCTGGGGATGTGGCTGTTTGGATGTGAAGCCTTATCAGCTCGGTTCCATGCAGGAGACAGAGGGTGATTTTTAGTCCCTTCAATGGATGGTGATACTTGAGTTCTGTCACCTCCCAGTTGCCTCCATCCTTCATTACCCTCCCATCTCCTCCCACTGCCCCCTCCCTGTATTGCCACCCACTCTCGTAATAGCTACTGCACCAGCACACCACCGCTGCAATAACAAACACCGCCTCGTTTCAGCATGATGAATGAAGAGTTTTAATGAAACTGGCCTAAGCCGTTCCTGGCAAGCTGCCTGTTTTTTGTTTGTTTTAAGCAAGGGTGATCCATCACCCTCTCGACTTCTCTCCATCGCAGCATCCCCAATCAATGCACTGCGTCAGCCTCCCTCCTGTATCCCTCACCAGCAGCCCAGTCCCTGGTTCCCTGCAGGTACCTCATCTCCCATAACCCTGATCCCCTTCCAGCTTTCCTCCCCACAATGTAGACTTGGGCTGGGCATCTCTCCTCTGTTATTAGCTATGGCTGTGGGTTGGGAAGGTGCTGGGGGCTGTACCGATGCGGGTGTCGTCTCTGCCTGTTCCTCTCCAGTTGACAGTGCTCGCACACACGCACATGTTGCTCACTAATAGTACAGTTGAATATCTGGTGGGTATTAATTACCCTTGCAGTCTGCTGTTTCATTAGGGTCTCCTGTCTCTCCTGGGACAGGCTGTAAATCAAAGTGTGACTCACGGTGTTTGGAATGGGCAAATATAAACAAGCAAGCCCCAAAGAGGGGAAGAAATAAACCAGAGCTCCATCCAGCCTCTTGGGAGGGTGAGGGGAAGAAAAAAAATAGAAGCAATCTCAAAAGCAGGAAGCACTTTAATCAAGTGAGTGGGTGCCAGCCCCCAGCTCAGCACGCTGGAGGCATTTGGGAAAGAGGGCCAGAGAGGTCCCTGTATGCATTGCTCTGTCTTCTTGTGCAGTTTTTCATTATTACAGGGCAGGGAGAAGGAACCATGTTGTTCTTTTTCTTCTTTGAAGGAATTAAGCTGACGTGCGGATGTGCGAGCAGTGGAGTGAGGCAGGACAGAGGAAAGGAGCAAGCCAACTCGAATACAGAGCTCAGTGTGGCATCAAACGTGGAAATACTGGAAGAAATAGTGGGGGAGCAATGTCAGCGTAGCTTGCTTTGCTAAACCTTTCTCCAGCTGTCCATAGTACTTACGTTTTTCAGTGCAGCTTGATGAGCTGTGCTGAATAAATGCCATTTTTAAGCATTTCTTTGATTGTTTGACAACATTTCCTGAGAGAATAACCTGCTGGAGTTTATTGCTATCTAAGAGCTACCTGGGGAAAGGAATTTCATTTCTTTAAGCTCATGATGAAGCAAAATACGGGGTACCTAAAAGGCAAACAAGACGATCCATGGGAGTTAGCAGAATGCATCTGAAGAAACTTGTTAATCAGAAGTTTCAAATGAAAATCTGGAAACGCTCCTGGATAAAAGCATGGGTGGGTGTCTTTGTCTATAAAAGCTGTTCTACCTGGCCAGGTTCTTGTGGCTTTCCTAAGCACCATGAACACCAGAATTTGCAGCACAGTTGCTCTTAGTGCTAAGGCATGTTTTTGGGAATGGGGAGATGGTATGTGCTGTCCTTGCTCTTCATACTACTCCTGATTTTATTCTTGAAGGACTTTCCTAGGAGAATCAGGACTTTGCAAACGCCATGAGGGGATCTATATTTTTCCCCTGCCTTGGATGCCAAATTGCTTTACAGCCTCTCCTGGTACGGAGCATTCAGAATGCAGCTTTCTCTGTACAGGTCTATACCCAGGTGAGCATTTCCATACAGAATAGAGTAGGAAGGAATACTGTTGGGCAAAGACTCTGGAGAGAAAGTCCTCTCTTCTGAAATCTCTAATGTTTCAGAACAGATCAAGCTACAAAATTTGCAGGGACAGATCATTGCATGGGCGTACCCATTCCAAATCTGCACATTTCCATCCCTGCTGCTTTACAACTTTACAAGCTTCAGCTTGTTATGGAGAAAACTTTTCCTCTTTTCTTACCTGTTATCTCATCCCATGATGATAAAGCCTGCTGGGGGCTTGAGGTAACCTTGCAAGCCCAACAGGGACATGTAGGTTTTCTTCTTTCACCTTTCAGTTAGGAAAACTTGGCTTCACCTTGTTAAATACATTCAAATTCCCACAAGGTTTATCCAAACTTGTTCTTTTAATCCCAGGTTTTGTTCATGCAAAGAAATTGTATCCCATATAGCTTGGTAACTAAATTGGCCCCATTTTCTTGTAGGGGCTTGGCAGCAGGTAGACCTGGAATGTCTCTTTTGTGTATGTGGATGTTTCTTTTCACCTTTACTCACTTGCTATGAAAGTAATAGCTGACCTTGAAGAGTATTCTATGGTCCCACATCCCACCACTCTTAGGCCTTTGAAATCAGTGTACCACTCAAATCAAAATACCCCTTTTTCTGCCTCCTCTTCCTGAACCTTGGCTGATTTTCCTTGAAAACAAGAGCTTAAAGTAAATGTACAAAGGTAGCTCATTACCAGGAGTACAAGCAGGGATTCAGTGACTTGACTGCTATATTGCACAGGGAGATAGAAAAAGCATATGGAGCCTGGGCTATCTAATCTAATCTCACTATGTCTATATAATCTGGGTAAATGGCTAATCTATCACAAAGACATAATAATAATTAAGGCTGCAACCAGGTTCCATTAGCAAAATTGATGTGCCCTGATCCCTATTGGGTTTACTTTCAAAGCAAAAGGGAATTTTTTTCTGTATAGCTTGAAGAAAATTAGTCAAAGAGGGTTTTTTTTGAGTTACACGGTGTTAACAAATTAACCCAGATTTGAAATTTTGGCTCCTACCTATCATTTGTTTTCTCACCTTCTAGCTAAACACAGTTTTATCACTGTCCTGTATTCGAGATTTGCGTACGGCGAAAGCCTCTTGAGGATTCACTGCTGGATGTATTAGAGGAAAATAGGTTGTAAATCAGCAGAACCATTAACTCTTGTTTTATGTAAGAGCAGTGATTGCTCTGTACTCTGGAAGGAGGTATTCTGCCACATATTAGGCCCTCATAAGCCAAAGAGAATATTAACAGTTATTTTTCAGGATGCCTGGGAAGGAGGTTTTCTTTTACACAGGTCCCTCTGATTATTTGCTGTCCTGGTGGTGTGGTGGAGACAGAGTAGCCCAGATTTTTATCTTTTGTGAAAAACTCTGGTGTTCACCTTTAATGCTGGAGGCTCGGTGTGAAGAGGTTCATGTGTATGGGAAGGTACGGGAGTGCTTGCGACTGACGCTTGGAGTGTGCTGCTTTGGTTTTGATTTGCTTACACATCTTGCTACAAAAGAAAATGGTTTCATGACTCGTTGATTCACTCCTGTCTCTGCTGTTGGTTTTGGGCACAAGCTACACACTGAGCTAGTTGGAGGAAGAGGGGGCTTTACACCAGCCCAGGTTTTGGAGTAGTGCTTCTAAGGAGTCCTCTCCACATCCTCTGTCAGGAGAGTCAGTGTTGTTAAAATCGTCCAGCCCCCTCTCTGGCTTCTTATCAACTATCCTGCAGCACAACTTTGGTGTGGGGAGGAAATGCTCTGACAACTCCCTTTTTGCACTTACCAGCCCTTTGCTTCCTATCCAACCAACATCTTTCCATCAGGATAATGAGGAGAGGCAGTACAGTGCCAGGGTGAGCATCTCCGTCTGGGATCTGCCCTAGGACATGTTCTTGTGGCTCCCTTGCAGGTACAGGGCATATTGCCAGGATCAGGACTAATTCAAACAACTTATCCGAAGGTCATAGACTCACAGAATGGTTTGGGTTGAAAGGGACCTTAAAGACCATCCAGTTCCAACC
>NW_010239602.1:13188-33635 GCF_000690775.1 Eurypyga helias | reverse complement strand
CCTCTTTTTTCCCCTTTTTAAACATCTCTGCTTTCATCAAAAGACAGCTGACAGCACAGCTTCCTGGTGTTCTGTAGGTGGTGGTGGGAATAGTCCTGCAGATAACATTAATTTCTTCTTCTGTAACATAAAGGTAGAGACTGTAGCCGGGTGAGGGGAGGAGGATGGTCCACTCGTTGACCATCCTTTGCACAAGACGAAGCCCCACGGTACCGTAGCGTGGTACCACTTGAATCACTGTGCATTTCAGTCGGTAGAATAGAGTTGTTTCCCTGTGAATGAAGGCTGGATTGTGTTATTTAGAAAAAGGTAAGTGCTGTTTCCAAATGTGTTCCAATCTGCAGGTTGTATTCTGTTCTATTATCACATTGCCTGTTTGTCAGATTGGTTGCCATCAAGAGCAGCGTTTAGCTCTGAGATTGCTGGCCTCGCTCTGAATTTTATTCATTTGCTCAGTGTTGCTGTTCTTTGTGGGGAAAAACTCATGCAGAACTGGTGGGGTCTTCTGTTATTTTGTGGGGTTTTGTTCATATCCTTCCATCAGCTGTTTACAAAAACTAATAATTTGAAAATAATATTCCACCTGAATTTCCGTGGGTAAGAGAAACTTCAAAAATTCTTCCTCCGCAGTCCTCAAGCAACACATACATTCCGAAAGAGAGGGAATTGTGAAGGTGTTCTGGAGGATAGGAGTGGCCAGTACTGTTGAAGCAATTATCTTAAGCAATTACCTGCTGTTTTTTTCAGCACGCTGTTCGGTTTGCTCTTTTCCTCGGCTTGCAGTTAAAGATCTCTCTCCTTACTTCTTATCCTGACGTGATAATTTTTCCTGCCTCCTCCTAGTAACGAAGACGGTGTGCGCAGAGCAGTGTGATGGACGGTGCTACGGGCCCTACGTCAGTGACTGCTGCCACCGGGAATGTGCTGGAGGCTGTTCCGGACCTAAAGACACTGATTGCTTTGTATGTGTGAGACTTCTCATTTTTCTTCTTCCTGGCAGTCACACTGCAAATTCTTAATGCTTTCATCCATGAAATTCACAGTTTTGTTCCTTTTAATGTATTGCATGCACACTCCCAGATTTAGACTGCAAATTTTAGCATTTAATATTTTTCACATTATATTAACATCACTTACCTACTTAATATTACCCATTAACAGATTTATGAGATTTGTAAATACAGATTGGGAAGCATTAATATGCTAATCTCTGCGATTTCTATCTTTTGCTTCTCTAAAATTAACTTTTAGATGTGATAGGGAATTTTTAGAACTACTTGTCATTACATTTGAGCATGGCTTTTATTACTGTTGTATGTGCTTTTTATTTGAAAGTCAAGAATACAGTTTAGCTTCTCTGGGAAAGGTGTTCCCTATGACTGCCAGCCTTGATTTAAACTCCGCTTTTTTACTGGGCTTGCTTCTTCGTGGAGGTGGAAGGAAAGTGGTTTCCGACATGTACTGCCTGAAATGCTTCTGCTATGTCTGCTTAAAATGAAAGGAGGAAAAGGCTACCTTTTTCCTGGTCTCCAAAAACGTGTAGCTCATCACACTTGGTTGCAGAGATGTGTTTTGCTGATGTTTTCAGGGAAAGCAAACCTAGGCATAATGAAGCCTAGAACGAGCACACACACAGAGAGGTGGATTTTGAAAGGTACCCAAGTGACTGAAGAGACAAAGAACTATGAAGTTGGGTAGGCTCCTTTTCAAACCTGCCAGATGGAACTGGGAGGAGGGATCTTGTGGTATGGACGATTGCAGATGCTTTCATACTGTAGGCAAGTGGCTTCACAATGAACTGGCAGAAATGAGTCTTTCCCTGGCTGGACCTGAAACTTGGTCCCTGTTCAAATATTGTTTGAGAGTGGCAGGTATTGTGCTTCCAAGCACATTCTAAATGCTGTTCTTCCGCTGCTGCCGCTGAAATTCAGCGATGGCCTGAGTGAACTGCTGACAGGTTTTGCTAGAACTGTTCTTCGTGCTGGGGCTTTGCACAAGTAGATATTCATCACCCCTGGTCCCCCTAGCGCAGAGCTCACTGGGAGTTCTGTGTTGGCTTTGGACTAGAGATGCAAAAATAACATGTTCCCATGTCATGTACCATCCAAGTAGGAATAGGAAAGAGGAAAAGTGCAGTTACTGTTGCCGTATGGCTGTTGAGGAGCATCCTCAAAGCTGGTGTGTTGATGTGTGCCCCTTTTCAAAGGTTCAGGACCAGTTATTTGCAGCTTAAGTTCAGTAATACTGCAGCCTGAACGAAAAGGAGTTACACTGGGTGAGTTGCGGCAGTTATGGAAATACGTATGCTAAAAACCAACGGCTGTGTTTGTTCTGTTCCAGCAGAGAAGCACCCAGGGCTTTATTCTCATTCACTGCTGGCCCCAGAGCCATGTAAAAGAAATTCAGCAGGGGTCTGGCAATTTTCAGAACTAGTCATTACTCGCTTAGTGCACACTGGGTGAAGAGTGTAACCCTTGAGGCTATAGACAACTGTGCTTAGCTTTCAGCTGAGAGACACCACTTCGGTTTTGCCCTCTGTACTTTCCTCTGCTTTCATTCACAGATTAGTGGCATTTAGCACCAAATGCTAGAAGTGTGCATATATTATCGAAGCAATTACGAATGCACACAAAGCATTATAGCCATAAATTAAAAGTTCCCAAATCTTCTAGGTGAGTTTTTCCCAAGAAGTGCCGTCTCTCTGAAGAGTATCGGTTTGCTTTGCTTTATGACTTTCCTAAACCTCTGTCAGAGGATTGTCCTGTACATGATAGAGAGCCTTTAAAGTCTACCGTGGATGTAAAAAGTGTGTTGAGGAAACAAAGTAAGTTAGTTATTTATTGATAAGCAAAAGTACAGTTCCTGAAGCATTGCAAATCCTTCTGTTTATTATGGCAGCTTGCAAAGGCATCCTGTTCTAAATGTGGGTTTAATATTTCTAGATAAAATTCACTGTCCTCCTCCATATGCTGCCATATTCAGTTCTAAAAGCACGACGATAATCATCATCTGACACAACTGCCAGCAAACATGCTAAAACAAAGTTTTAGAGATGTTCCTATCTTGTGTTCAAAACCGAACTGGATCTGAAACTTGAAATGCATAGGAGGGCCTGCTTGAGTGCCCAGTGGAACCAGACAAGTGACACAACCCTATTCATAAGGTGGACTTTCCGTCCAGTTACAGTAAAGAAGTAACTGACTGTCTTTATCTTTGTAAGAAAAAAAAAAAAAAAGTCTGGTTCTGGGAGAACATGGCAGTTTTTGTAATGGGCATTTTCCAGAGCCAGAAAGGATAGGGTGAGCAGTTTGCCTTAGCTCGTGCTCAGTATAGGACAGTGCCTTCATCATGGAACTGCCTCTGTGTCCCCTTCAGCAGCAGATTTGGTCCTTCCTTAGTTACAGGATTGGCCTCTCCCTTCTGAAATCCTCTGATGTGCCAAGTAACCTTCCTCAGTCCTGATCTGAACGGAGATACAGACTCGTAGCAAAAGCAGAACAGCAGAATCATTTTCACTTTTCCCCCAGCCCTGGAGGGGGCGTGACACACATGTTGGTATACTTCCCCACTCTTTAAAGTTTCAAAACAATCGGTGTGTTTTTACAACCTGGAGAAGGACCAGAGGACAGACAAAAACTTGTAAAGCAACTTGGCTTCTGGAAGGCAGGTTAGTGGGGAAGCAGAATCCAGGACCAGTGGTTGCCTCAGGTGCTAGAGGGACCCAAGCCAGGCTGCAGCTTTCATCGTCGTAGGAAATTTGACATCTGCGGTATACTTTGGGAAATTACTCCAACACTTTTTACAAGCGGTGGTTAAAACCATAGACATGATATGTGGTCATAAGCAATGTCAAAATCGGTGAGGTTTTTCTATTACTAATTACCAACCTTGCAAGGTCAATTATTTTCCCTGCATACTGTTGCTCTCTTTATCCACACACTTGCCTCTTTATTTGTCAGGGCCCTGTCCTCTGTCAGCTGTGGGTGGCTGAGCTTGAATGCTCAGTGATACAAGGTCCTGTTTTCTCCGTGTGTGAAGCAGCTGACCTTGTTAAACTTGCCACTTAGGGAAATGACCCCCTCCTGTGCTAGCTCAAAAGAAGTTCTTATCCCTCTTACTTTCTAATTGGGACTTTGAGTTTCCAGCTGGAGGATGGACTCCTGCTCCATGACTCCAAGTCATTAGCATTTGTTCAGACTGACTGTGATAAACAGCAGTTCACTCTTGGCAGTTGGAGAGTGCCCTATCGAGTTGTGACTTAGTTGGTTGCTAACAATAGTTGTGAAACAAATTACAGTGTTTTGTTTTTGTTGGAGGTGCTGTAACAGTCAACTGTGTTTCTAACTGCGGCTCGCCAGCTCACAGAGGCCCTTTTATAAGTCATGTATTTGCCAAGATCCTAGCAAGAAACCCAGGTAGCCAAAATGAAGGTTAGGAAACTCTGCATCGCATTCCTCACTGTGGCAGCAAATCTGAAAAATCAGGACTATCTTTTAAACTAAAGAACTCAGAAGCAGCCATATGATTTCATTTAATGTTTTTTTCTCCCTTGCTTTGCAGGCCTGCATGAACTTCAATGACAGCGGTGCATGTGTCACCCAGTGCCCCCAGACTTTCGTCTACAATCCTACCACCTTCCAACTGGAGCATAATCACAATGCCAAGTACACCTATGGGGCTTTTTGCGTCAAAAAGTGCCCACGTAAGTGCTGCCTTCGCTGCCTTTTCCTGCAGCAATGGAAAGTTTGAGTTACCTTTCAGCAGCCGTGCAAAACGAGGAGAGAATGAGAGCTAAGTGCAGTATCTCCATTCACTCCACGTGTGCTTGCAGCCTGTAATAACTCACCATGTGGTAACTAAAGACAGTGACGTTCTGGGTTGCCGACAATTTCCGAGTATCCTGTACGGTTGTGATTTTCTTAAAGAAAGGGAATTCACCAAGTTTCTGTTTTCAGCACCACCACGTGTTACATTCACGCTTTAGATCAGCGTATGCACGTGTCAGAACGAGCTGCTAAAATAGTTAGTGGGGTTGGTTTTAAAAGGGTAAGAATTCCTGTTTCAGAGAAATAGGTCAACCACCAGTACTACCTGGCACCAAATGTTTTCGTGATAGTGATGCCCTTTACACAGCTTGGAATAACGACGCTTTGACAGAAAGTTACCATAAACATTTTCTGAGCAGTTCTCTCCCAATGAGAAAAACTATGCAGTACTGCCAACAATACAGTCTTAAAGCTCCAGAGTAAAATTAGAGGGGAGGAGGGTGTTTAAAAAAAAAAAAATCCTGTGTATGTAACAAACATGTGCTTCTGAGATGCCGGACAGATGGTGACTAACAGAAAAATGTAGAGGGTCATCACTTCCATCATCTTCAATACTGATGTTTTTTAGAAAGAAAAACAAGGGAGGCAGTATTCTTGCTCCCCCTTTCACTCCCGTTTTGGTTTTTTGAAGCAAGATCTTTTTTTTTTACAAAACCTGTATACCATGCACTACTTAAGGGACACCATTCTTTGTCCAAATACTGCATTGAACTTTTTTTCCCTTTCTTGACATTATTAAGCTTTCAATTAGATAGGACCAGTCCTATCCCCTTTGGCAGTTGTTTTACAAGGTGAAATTGAAATACTTGTCATTGTCTTGTGCAGTGTTTTATCCCAGATGTATGTATTTGTGTATGTATGAAAGAGAGCATCTTATTTCTCTCCTGTTACTGTAGCTTTTGCTACCACAAATAGTGAGATAACCAAACTGGGGGAGGAGAGGGAATCAGGCCTGACAAGTCCCAAAAAACATGCCTAATTTGCTTGCTTACACACTTCTGAAAACCCCAACATTAGATGTTAATGTCAGTGTTGAAGTGCTGAGGGAAATAATCATATGGATTAACATAAAGTCCATAAAGAAGTGTCCCATTATTATTTAGTCCAGTGGTTCACATTTTGCCAATATCCTCTTTTTCTCTTCAGACAACTTTGTGGTAGATTCCAGCTCTTGTGTCCGCGCATGTCCAAGCTCCAAGATGGAGGTTGAAGAAAACGGTATCAAGATGTGCAAGCCCTGCACTGACATTTGTCCTAAAGGTAGGCAGTAGTTTAGTGTAGTTATTCTTAATTCCTTGCATGTGGTCCACACTGGAATAGAGCAGGGTGTTACTTCGGCGTGAAATACCCTCTGTGAGTATGTCCTAGAATATTAATAGCCTTTGGATAGCCACAGAACTTTGAGCTATGTAGGCTGTGTGTGAAATACTAAGTTGTAGTAGTAATATAACCACACCAATTACTTTTGATCAGATAAAAAATGCAGGGGATTTCTCGGTGGGTTTTAGAGAAATCTGAAGGAATTCTTTACTATGTTATTTTAATGGCAAGTATTTCCTGGAGGTGTTTTAGAGCTGTCCTTTTATCATTCCAAAGAGGGCCATACTAAAGCCCTGGCTTCCATGTATGATAGGTCCCATACTTGTCAATACAACATTAGATTTCCATTTATTTCCTCTGGTTTTTAAAAATGGCTGTTTTCCCAGAATCTTCTACCTCATTTCTAAGTGTCTACAAGATAGACTAGAAGCTTTCCAGGGCTGGTGTTGTTGAGAAGACCGACATCTATAGGTTACTTTGCTGTCCCAAGCTCCACTAGGGACTTTCAGCTCCCTGCTTGAAGGTCTTGAGCAAGGCCCCATCCGTTTTCCCATGTGGGCCTGTGCCACTTTTCAGTCCTAGTCTCAGTTTTAAATTGCACATGCTTCTTTGGGAGTATGGGTAAAGGGTGCCGTTTCATCACCTCTCTGCTGCTTTATCTCTGAAAGAAATTAAGACTCATGCCTCTGTTGTTCCTGGTTCCTTACACAAACTCCTTGTTTTGGCAGCATGTGATGGCATTGGAACGGGGAGCTTAGTGTCAGCTCAGACGGTGGATTCCAGCAACATTGACAAGTTCATAAACTGTACCAAGATCAATGGGAACCTTATCTTCCTTGTTACTGGGATTCATGGGTAAGTGACAAAACGTTAAGAAGCTATGTCATGGTGCCAGCTGAAACGAATTGTGTCCACTTCCTAACGATGGTGGCAGGCTTCTTTTATGGAATAGCAGATCCGGGATAAATTAGCCTTCTGCCTTCCATTATGAGGGAAACTGTTACCTTGATTCTTATGATTCAACCTATAGGAAAAGCAAGGGTGAAGTAGACTGTTTGCACTACAAAGAGAGAAGACGACTGTGATCTTTGGTTACTTTGAGATCTGCGGTACAGGCTTACAATAACAACGGATTAGAGAATAGAAGGGAGAAAGGGAAGTTACCTTCCACTTGTTTGCTTTAAATTTCGTCTGACCAGCAGCCTACTGTGCAGAATATGCCATGAGAGTGCATCACCCGGCATCAAGTCACAGCCTGGGTGGCTGTCACCACACGTGCACACGGAAAAGCTGCCCTCTTGTCAGTCGGTTTTGAAGTATATATTCAAGTTTCAGAGATACCCAAAACTCACTGGTATTTAAATCCAGTGTTTTGGTTTAGATATGGCTGTATATTGAGTAAGTCTTGGTAGCGGTTGAACATGGGGAGATACAGAACTGGTATTTAACAGTTTTGTGAACGGCTCCTTCTAAAGGGAGATCCACCAGCCAGATAACCAGTGCCTTGCTGTTCGGAGCGCTGTGTGTTTGCCCGTGTAGCAAAGGGGAACGCATGGTGCAGATGCTGCAAGGGTGGGACATGTCCAGGGAAGACAGACGTTCTCTCTTTCGGCGGTCAGGTGAGCTCCAATGCAACTGGCCCCTTTCTTGCTTTGTCTTCCTTCTGTCACTGAGAGGCCATAAGTATGATCACATCTTCTTGGTAATCAAAGCCTTCATGTTGTAATCAGCCATGGTGAATTACATGTGACACTTTGAGTTATTTCAGGGCCTATTAAAATGAGCAAAATCCTCAAAATGCACAAATAAGATTAAACCCTTTTTCCCCTTTGTTGCAATAAGTATATAGGTATTCCGTGGTGCATTGACAGTGTAAAGTACTCAGTTGCTTCTACCACTGCATAAGCTTCACATTTTAACTAACTTCTAAGGTTTCTCAGAGCTTTCAACATTGCTTGCATGTGGTCGTCAAGGTGTGGTATCTTAAATGCAGTTCCCAAACCAACTCCATGTTTGCAGCCTTCTGGCATAGCAAAAATGCAGTGAACCACATGTCTGCAGATTGATCTGAAACGGAATTCTGGCATGAGTACTGCCAGCAGGCTTTTCTTTAGTTTTCTATGGATTGAGATGATGATAACGTGGTTGACACTAGGCTGCTAGACTCAGATTTCCCTACTAGGTGAGGTGGAAGGAAGCAGCTTGTTTCCATGATTTGATGCAGTGATTGGTTGTAATGCTTCACCTGCGAGTTGACTCCAGCCATGAGCAAGACCGTTGAAAATCCACTTCAGTGGGGCCCCGCAGCTCAGTGATTCTCAAAGGCCGACGAATGTGAGCCTTGACTGCGTAGCTGGGCTTCTCAATCTCTGCAGCAGGGAGTGCGGTGGCAAAGGTTAATGTAGCGTAAGGAGGAAGAAGGACTTTGGTTCAAGTGGTTTAAGGAAATGCTGCTTCCAACTTGTTGAAACCCTGGAGAAGGTCACACAGGAGTCAGCGCTCGGGCCATCACACTTTCTGCTCTGGCCAAATGACCGGCCGGGAGGATGGACATAGATCTGTTAAATCTCGCAGGACAGGAAGTTCTGTAGTAAAGGCAGGGCAGGCAGCTGGAGGACATGAGCAATGTTGTGTGGGTTACTCCAGTGCGTTACATGAGGTGTAATTTTGAGTATTAGAACTGCTTTCATTGCAAGAGTTCTATTAGCTGCAAACTTAGAAGTCTCATTTAAAAAAATCTATCTAAATTAAAGGGACCAAAGCCAACCTTGAACAAAACTGTATTTTTCTAAAAAATGCCTAAAGTTTGCACAATAAAGTAAAGGGTTAAAATATTTTGTTCTATTGTAAAAGAAGAATGTAAGTCTAGGACACGTCATTTTGAAACTGTGTAGCACTTTGTCTCTTCTTCTTTATGAAGAAAACTAACTCCAACAAGTCTCAAGTATGAGGACACTGAGTTCTGCAACCCTAGATGTTTCCACCGCATAAATTACAGTGGTATATATTAGAAGATTTGAGAAGTAATTAAGTTAGCTTTGTATTTCTGGAACAGCTTTTTGTTTACAATTTCTGTTATTTTTTGCAAATCAACAATACAGAAAGGAAATTAAAAAACTGACACTAGCTGCACATGTAGTTTATTATACAAATGGACAGCATAGAGCAACAACAACAATACGTGTTTCCACTCCCACTTTTAATTGACTTCTCATATAAATTCCTTTACTCAGAACTGCAGGGTTTAAAAGCATGAATTTTCAGTGTTTCAGATTTTAGGGACTTAAAGTCTACCTCTTTGTGGGGAATTGAGAAACTTTTCGTAGTGGCAGAGGGTAACTTCAGTGAAAGATGCCAAGTGGATTGTTGTTTGTTTTCATTGGGAACTGTGCTATTACTATTGATCCTGTTGTATTTTTGATCCTGTGGTTCTGTAGTGTGCCTCTCCCTTTCCTGACTACTTGAACTTCAAGTCTTTGTGAACTTGTAATAATTTACATAAAACTCTATTAATTATGCAGTTTCATGCACAACTGTTTAAAATAGTTTATATATCAATTAGATAACTATGAATTGCCTTTAATTAGAGTCCAGAAGTTAAGTGGGATGAAGGTAGACCTAAATTTTGGTGAGTCAGTAGTACTCATTCTTCTAAGGTAATGCTTTGCTGTAGTATATGGGTCATCATTAGGATACATATCTGCTGCCTGCGATAGAGACAGAAAGGACAGTGGCTGGAAAATGGGTAGGACATGTACCGGTCGGATGCAGCCTTCTCTCTGCTGTTTCCCTCAGGTTGGGGTGCTAAAAAGCCAAGCTGCCTTCTGCTTCTGTTGCTGCCAGTGAAAGGGAGGTAGATACCGAGGAGAGCCGTAGTTTAAGGATGGACAGCCCCAGCTAGCAGCAAATGCTGCCTTCTCCCCACTACCCTCCTCAACTTGCAGCAGGAGCAAGAAGCCTATGGTGCTCACCAGCTTTTTATCTTCCCTTTAGTTGTCCACCTCCAGTTTCGCAGTGAGCTGAAGCTCTCATTCTTGGAGCTGTAAAATTCAGCTGTGCCTGCTCTTCTGAAAAATCCTGGCTTTGCTATTGAGAATGGTAGAAGATGACTGCATTATTCTACAGTTTTATATGCTGATAAAACATATCAGACATTTGGCTGTTTAAAGGATTTAAGTCTATATTTGTACCTTTAAACACTATCTTAGGGTTGGGAGATGCAGTTCATCAACCTCATGTTTATTATAGGCAAGGGTTTTCCTTTTTTGATAGTAATGCATCTTAAAAGCAAAGTGCTCTGTTTCTGTTAGGTAGCCAAAACTTGTAATCTGGTTTTCAGAGAGCCCCAGGTTGTTGAAATTGTGTATGATGTTTCTGTGGTCCACTGGGCTTTATCTTAAGGTTCAAGAGCTCATTTTGTTGCTGCTAACCTGGAGTCACCTCCAGGATGGTTAAAACTGACCCCATCAGTCTGTCACCTCATGGACTTGCAAGGCCTGTCCCCAGAGACAGTCTAGTTGATTATCTCCGCGCTCCAGTTCCAAGAATGATGTCCTGGAAAGCAGGAGGAGAAGTGGAAATATATTCTCCACGTTTCCTACCCTCGGAAAACCCACAAAAATACCGTAACATGGCATTACAGAAGGATTTTTAAAGGATTTCTGTTTGGGTTAGGCTTCTACTTGACTTCATAATACTCCTTTAAAATTAGGGGGCTAAAAAACATATTTAGTAAATGATGGCACTCTGAAAATCAAGGTCAGCTTCGTCTTTTTACACTGTAGCATATCTAACTTTGAGATTGTAATGTTTGGTGGGGCTATTTCATTCCTTAGGTGGCAAACTTGCTTGGCAAGGATCTGTGCTTTTTTATGTTCTCTGTTCAACACCTTCTAAAAAACGTACCCTGTTAATGCCACGTGTCAGGAACTGCTGGCATGCTCTTGGTTTTGGTTTGCTTATAGCCCCTCACCGGTTTCAGTAAGGGTTTTGCTAGTCCTGGTGGTGCAGTACCACCACTCTACCATTCAAGCCGGTACGCCTGGAAAAAATATTGAGAACTCGTCTTTCCTTTAGGGAGGTCTCCCATGGTTGTTTAGAATCCCTTAATTTTCCATAAGCATAAGTATTTGCTAAAGCAGTAATGATTTGAACCTTAAAGATGCTAAGCACCACTATTTTCCTTCAAGATAACTTGGGAGAAGTTAGACATGGGTTCTGCAGGAACAACAGGCTGAAGAAACCTGAAGCATATGCAGCCTAAAAGCAAAGTGTTGACCTCTTGCCTACCACTTTCTACATGCTATACCTTGGAGAACCTGATCTTTCTTTATTCCAAGTGTCACGTTTTTCCTTTTGATCTTTCAGGGACCCGTATCACACAATTGCCGCAATCAATCCAGAGAAGTTAAATATCTTCCAGACAGTGAGAGAGATAACAGGTAACATGATGATTTCCTATAATCTGAGCTTCTCACTTTGCTTTTACGGTTGTCATTTGTTGGGTTTTCTGAAGAACACAAGGTGCTTTTTTTCTTTAAACTCACTGTAAATTTCATAAAAGTTCAATACACGATCGCTTTGAGATCAGTTGATATTCACAAGTGTGTTGCTCTTTGCTCATGAACACAGAACACCCATTACGTTTGGGAGACATGAGCATCAGAAGACCACGACCTTACTGTTGAGTGGGCGAGAGGTCTTGGCCTTCACTTGGAAGCATTTGAAATATGCCTTGGAAAAAAAAAAACAAACAGACAAACCAATCTGGTTTTGCTCCTACTTCACTTGGTCTGACAGCGGATGCTGCTGTAAATTAGCTTCTGTAATTTAAAGAGAGATGTACAATGTGTGAGGAGGGGGTCCCACCCATCTCTTGTGACTTTGCAGGGGATTCATATAGCTAGACCTCAATACTTCGTTTTCTTGCATCTTACTTCTCGTTATTTCACCCTTTGGGGGCAGGGAGGAAGATACTGCAGTTTGGAGTTCTCGGTTGCTGATGATGTATAGATAGGGAAATGCAAAATACTCTTATTTCATGCACAAAAAAAAGGTTTTTTGGATGCTACAGCATGATTGTAGCTGGGTGGAGCTCAACGTGTGTTTGGCATTTGAAATGAGTTCTCTCTCACGTGCTTCACCTCACTCAAGTTGTGTATTTCAGCAAGCCAGTGGTATTAAAAAATGAAAGTAAGCTCTAAATCTCTCCCTAATTAATATCAAAGATAATCTGGCATCTGGGTGTCTGTAATTTGCCATTCTTAAGCACACTGTCTAATTGACAGTCTCAGCTCTGCTACTTAAGTGGAATTACCCCTACGCTTAAAGATGGGCTGCGTTTCAGTCCAGCACGGACTCAAAATCCCAGGGAGATGCACTCCGTAGAGCTCTGTAGCACAAGGTAGGTAGTCCCACGTACTTGAGCAGAGAATACTCTCTGGTGAAGAACAGTCCTTGCACACGCCCTCAGCAAGAAAAGCAAGTTCTTCGTTTTAGGAAAGTCTTGTCATCTTTTAGTGCTTCACAAGGGATCTCTCAATGTCTGTCCTAAGTCTCTAGCACGCTTTAAAGCTAAATGTTCTTAACTCAGGAAAATGTCCATTATTTTTCCTGCTGCTGCTGTTTAGAGGGGGCTGAGAGGCCTTGCAAGGTTCAGCCTGTGGTTAGGTTCACCTTCCTTGGGGAAAGTGGACGTAATGCTCCTGGGACTTAGTCCTCCTTTACCTTCTGGGAGGAGACAGCGGTGAGCAGCCTGGTGAATTCAAAGACAGCAGTCCACAGCATTCCTTACCTATTGATTTCTTTCCTCAAACCAGTACTGCCTTCCATTTATAGGCTAAGCCTATCCTAATCCATGGATGTGATAACGCAGTCTGCGTGGCTGAAGTCATCAATACACGTATGCTTGCCTTTTTCTCCTTCAGGGTATTTGAACATACAGTCATGGCCTGAGAATATGACAGATTTCAGGGTGTTTTCTAACTTGGTTACCATCGGTGGAAGAGCTCTCTATAGGTAAGGTACCTCTGTTGATGTTTTTTATTATTATTCAATGATTCTTTGCTCAGTGGCACAGAACGCAACATCTTTTGGGAAGGGCATCATCAATGGGTATGGTTTTCACTGTTACCAAAGTGTTCATTAACAGTATCTTTGCTAATTAATTATTTACGCCTTTTGAAATAACGATTTTTAAAAAAGCAACATCTTGGCTCATTGCTGTAGCTGTTAACTCATTGCCCAGAAAGCACATTTTATGGTGTGTGAATGTGGAACATCAGTCAAAAGACAGTAATAGTAGAACTTAGCCCCATTATCAGGAAGTTTGTATGGTTGCGATTGGAAGTGCGGGCTCACGTGCCCAAAGAATTGTGTAGCCTTAAGAAGTGGTAAGTCCAGGAACGAGCACTGCAGTCACTCAGGTACCTCGCAGGCAGGGCCTACGTTTGCCCTGTAGTGCTGCTGTAGTGAAAACTCACATGGAGGAATTGCTTTGAAGAGAAGAAAAGGCGGTGAGGAATAATGAGGGAAGCACGAGAAGGTACCTGAGTGATACATACAGCAACCCCTGCTTCCCCATTGTGTAAAGGTAGTAGAGCAGTCTTGGGGTTCTGCTGACATCTTAAACAGCAACCCCAGCAGACTATGAACAGCAGTGAAACCTTGAGACTGAATTACAGCCCAGCCTTCTGTTTGGGAGCAGCAGTCTTACTTTATAACAGCTGGAAAACAATTATAATCATTAAAATACACTGACTTAAAGGATGCCCAGCAACTGGATATTGTCTTTTATG
Source organism: Eurypyga helias (assembly GCF_000690775.1). Taxonomy (NCBI): domain Eukaryota; kingdom Metazoa; phylum Chordata; class Aves; order Eurypygiformes; family Eurypygidae; genus Eurypyga; species Eurypyga helias. The sequence goes on along the minus strand of NW_010239602.1, from coordinate 19,693 downwards.
ACTAGTCTTCAGTCATAAAATACGTGCAGTCATTTCCATGTTACACAGACAGTCATTTACCATTCCTTTGATGAAGAAAGGCGATAACCACATACTGCAACAAAAGACAAATGAAATGTGGAAAGTGGGCTGGAAAATTTTCCTTGGAAATAACCATTTCTTCCTGTATTACTATAAATGACATTAATTTGATGCCTGACAGAAGATGTTAATAGGTGTTGCACGACTCTGTCAGGTTCTCCTTAGCATATAAACTATCGTTGTATAAGTACTGTCATCTTAAAAAAAAAAAAAAAACCCACACAAAAACAAAAAACCCACTGAATTTTGTTCAGTTTTCTCAACAGCACTTCATCTCAAAAAAACTGCCAATGGGTGAAATACAACTGGCCCAGTTGGCCCAGTGGTGTGAACCTCACAGCTTGCGGTATCACCAGTCTCACATTGCTCACAGTTTTCTAGGCAATAGAACTGGATCTTGACACATAAAATATTTGTGTCACCCCAAAATAAGAGTTTTCTGACCAAATTTTAGTTTTGCCAGAAAGATCATGATGACATTAGGAACTAATTCTAGTGGGACATTCCCAACCTGCTCTAAATTTCACCTTGTGGAGCTAATTCCTGTTCTCTCTTACTTTTCTTTTTTCATCACAGCGGCCTTTCCTTACTCATCCTAAAGCAGCAAGGCATTACCTCTCTGCAGTTTCAGTCCTTGAAGCAAATCAGTGCTGGCAACATCTACATCACAGACAACAGCAATTTGTGCTACTACCACACTGTCAACTGGACCAGCCTCTTCAGCACACCCAGTCAGAAGACAGTGATTCATCGAAATAAGAAGGCAGAGAACTGCAGTAAGTACTGCTGCTGAGTGCAGCTCTTCTTGCCTGTGATTGTCTCACTGTGGGGAAAATGATGCAGTTACTGACAGGATACAGAGCAGGGAACACGCCTGGAACTTGGCTGGTGTCTCTGGGAGCTGCACAGGCATCAGTGGTCATTCTGCCTCCTTACCATGACGTGAACTTTCCAGATTAGAGACCCAGTTTCACAAATATGAATTCTGAATGCTGTAAATATGGAGTGAACGTAGCGTCCATGAAAGGCACTGACTTCACAGATTGGAAAACTACAGCCCTTCCCTTACGGAGTGAGATGGGCATCTTTTGCTTCCCCTACCCTGCTTCACCAAAGTGGCCCTGTCTTAATCGGAAAAGGTGACTTCTAGGACTGTTTTTGATCACTGGGTTCCTCCTTTCTGCACTTGACCTATCTGATAAGGAAGATAACTGTTAATTGGGCCTAATTGTCTTTCAGGAAAGCTTACATGCCAGTACCTGGGCTGAGGTTACAGTACTGAAAAGCAAATGAATGCTATGCAGCAGATGAAACAATTTCGTTATGCAGAAATCAGGCAGCAAATTGCATTAATACAGTCATATCGTAGCAGCAATACAGTTCATTTTAAGCATCTGTTAGACTGCTAGCAAGAGAGGATATTCATTAAATTGCTGTATGTTTAAGTGGTATTTCTGGGTTTTGTGCTTTTGCCAGCCAGAAATGTTTGCTTTGGGTTTTTTCAGGCTGTGGTCCTACTTTTAATTTATTCTTTTAGTTCTTTTTTCCTTTTTTTTTTTTTCCTTTCCCTCCCTTTGAAGTACTGTTCTGCTGTGCTTTGAGAGAATTTGTGTCTCTGCTCATCACTGTAATAGGAGTGTACCTTCCGGTGTTAGGTGAAACACAGCAGTACATTTATTGCTGCTGCTCAGTTATTTTTCTGATCTCTTCTGCCATGTAAGAGCTTCATGAAGTGGAGAGTCTTGTTTGGTAGGTCTCTGCATGGTTGTGGTGGTGGTTGTCAGTATTTTGCTATTTCTCTGCACACAAGCTAAACAAACGAAGGTTAAAGAAATACCCCTTGCAGGGGATGTAGGTAGTTTAATTGTGATCATGCCTGAGGTGTAGAGGGAAAGGGTTGTTAGCAACCTCCAGCAGACCCCCGTCCGCTTTTGAGCTGCAGCATACTTTATCCTTTGACGTAAACATTCTGTTAGGAGAGACAGAAGGACGTGTTGAACAGACCTCTTCTTGGTAGATGTGTGTATGTTGGTAAAAATGTCCTTGGCGTCACTTGAGAAGGTATGGATTAGACCCCTAAATATGGTAGGATGTTTTGTGGGAAGGCAGTACAGAAGGTGGAGGTCTGCTGCTACTTCTGTGGTGAGGAAGAGCACACGGGTGTCCTGTGTGTCGCACAGCTTCGTGCCCTGGCGTCCTTACTGCTGTAACCCAGCCCAGGGCAGGAGTAAATGAATCCAGAAGGCTGTCTGGGAGAGTAACGTAGCGCTCCTTGTCACCCGGAGGTGATCGAACACGTGATGATAATCTTGTGTGGGAATGGAGCGTTGCTGAAGAGTCCAAGAATAGTCCTGAATAATGGAATGGGTAAACCGGTTACAGGGCAAAGAAGGCTGCACAGTCTCTGATTTTCAACACACCCAACTTTAGCTTGTTCTGAATTAGCTCCAGTTGCTCAACATCCATGAGCTTGGTATCATCGTCTTAATGGCTCCTGTACTCGTTTTTCATCTTTTCCATCTCAAGGCTTTTTCTTCGCTTTGAGTTCTTCTGAGAGTTAATACTTGGAGTAAGGCAGAACTGTTCCGTAGAGCCAGGTGCATTTCTCCAGCATCCTCTGAAACGTCCGGGATTTTCAGGATAGGTCAACAGAGTGGGGTTTGGGAGAGTTTTCTCTGAATCTTCCACTGCCTGAATGTTTGGGATCTGAGGACAAGCCTCTGGGGTTTCAGTTTCTGCCTTTCCGGTATTTTGGCGGTTATAGACCCCAATCCTGCAGATGTTGGGGCATATAATAAGACTAACCAGATGGGGAAGGGAAATGCATAAGTATGCGTTTGCAGGATCCAAATCCATCCTCTGCGAGAGAAATACTATCTGCTTGCATGGTAACTAGCAGGGTGTGTGTTGGTAATAAAAATATCCATTAGAGGTTATTTTTGCACATGGTTTCCAGTGAAGAAACCAGTCCAGACCATGTTAATTATTACAGCCACTCTGAGGTATGTTTACTATTATTCCTTTGTATATTTTGAGTCACTATCAGCTTGTCTTTGCTTTCATAGAATCATGGAATGGTTTGAGTTGGAAGGGACCTTAAAGACCATCCAGTTCCAACCCCCCTGCCATGGGCAGGGACACCTTCCACTAGACCAGGTTGCTCCAAGCCTCATCCAGCCTGGCCTTGAACACTTCCAGGGATGGGACATCCACAGCTTCTCTGGGCAACCTGTCCCAGTGCCTCACCACCCTCTCTGGGAAGAATTTCTTCCTGCTATCTAATCTAAACCTCCCCACTTTCAATTTAAACTCGTTACCCCTTTTCCTGTCACTACAGGCCTTTGGAAAAAGTCCCCCCCAGCTTCCTTGTAGCCCCTTCAGGTACTGGAAGGTGCTATAAGATCTCCCCGGGGCCTTCTCTTCTCCAGGCTCAACAAGCCCAATTCTCTCAGCCTTCCTTCCCACGTCTTTCCTCCCTACCTAGTGATTGTTAATGTCTTAAAGCAAGTTAAAGCAAACATTTAATATCCATGTGTAGCTTTTCTTAAAACTCATGTAAGAGCTTCCAAGATGTAGGCAGCATCATATTTAAGTGACTTTCAGCATGTATCCTAAGACGGCAATATCTTTTCCATACCGCTTAATGTGGTGTTCAGCTGACCGTACACGTCAGTAAGGAAACATTAAAGTGATTGGTGGAGTAAAATGGTTGTCAGAAAGTTTAATCTACAGTGATGCTTCATCTGTAGATAACACTGACATTATAGGTCTTGGCAGAACTCTTTTTTTGGTTTGTTTTTTTTCAATAAGGAAGATAAGCAACCTGGTCTAGTGGAAGGTGTCCCTGCCCATGGCAGGGGAGTTGGAACTGGATGGTCTTTAAGGTCCCTTCCAATCCTAACCATTCTATGATTCTATGATTCTGTAATGACACCAAACTTCAGTCAGTGGAAGATGCTACAGAATTATCCAACACACAAAATATACCTTATACTCCTGTTACCATCAATTGTTTCACCTTGCTATTTCTGCTACTTCTTAATACTAGAATAGTCACTAATATTTCACCACCTTTGAGCTGGCTTTTCCACAGGCTGGTTAAAAGCCCAAGGCAGACTACACTTATTTGTAAAATGTTGAAAATAGAGCAAAACATATGTGTGTTCTTAGAATCAAAAAAATCTATAAGCCCCACGATCTCTATTGCTTTGTGCTGTCTTTCTAATATTGTCGGATGAGGGGCCAGAGAGCGGTGGGTACCCAGAAGGAATGTGACGTCTCTCATCTCCACTTCCCCTACACACCTTCAGTGATAGAAATGTCAGCGTCTAAGCTTGTGTGCACAGGGAACAATGGAGAAGGTGTCACCCTTGAGGCTGAACACCGTGCTAAGGGCGACAGTAGGTGATCATCAGGAAGAGGTTTCTGAGCTGCGTAGACCCTAAAAGCCGCCCAGGCATGGGGGCAGGTTACAGGAGAAGGCTTGAGGGCAAGGGGCACGTTGAGGTTTCAGCAGCCAGCGCGCCTTGAGCACAATCTGATAGCATGTCCCAAGGTTGCTTAAGAGTTCAGATGGCAAATGGGCATCTTCCAGCTGACAAGCCAACTGGAAATTAATGGGAGAGCATTTATATTAAATGCAGCCCATGAAGCTCTCATCTAATGCAGACTTTTAATTGTCCACTAATATAAACTGTAATGTTAAACATAGGTTGTGCATGAAACTTACTTCGTTATGAACATCATGAACGCAGAATGAATGACTATGAAGTTTCTGTGCTCTCATAGTTAGATTTTATCGTTGTTCTGTGAAGAATCTGCCTTTTCCCAGCGTGGGGTTTTTTATGGAACAGTCAGAGGTGACTCATGTTAAATAGGAGTGCACACAAAATAAATGTAGGAAAAATGTTTTTATACAAAGTTATTTAAATAATTCCTTTCAGCTTTAGTGACACCTGCGGTGTACAGTGAAACCTTTGTAGGCAAAGGTTGCTATAAATGTGGTTGTTATGAATTATGTCAATTTAGCCACCAATTAACAACTTGAATGAATGATTACATTCATTATCAAGCATGATGCAAAGCTAATTGATGTCTGTGGGAGCTTTTTTATTGAGTTCACAGAGCTTTGGATCAGGCCCATAAGTGTATAGCCAAATAACAATAACTTTTAGCTAATTTTCTTGTATTCTATCCAGGTTGAGGAAAAACACTGAACCTTTCTGCTCCTAACCTGTGTGACCCCATTAATAAAGACTGAACATTTTTTTCTAAAACTTCCGATGAAAAGGAGTTCCTGTCAAAAGCATTCTTGTTCTTGCCTTCCACATATGGCCACGTGATGTGCTGGAGCTTCAGAACATTCTCAGCCCGTGGAAATGCCAAATAATGGGTCTAAAATTGAAACACTTCTTTAGCCATCCCTATAATTAAAGAAGAGGAAGACAGACAAGCATAATGGGGATTTATAAGTTGTCAAAAACACCACTCCCTTCTTGCCAGTTTTCATTTATGAAAACATTTCCATAACTTAGAAATAAGCAGAAGGAAATTGTGTTGTGTTGGGTTTTTTTTTTCTTTCTACTGCTTTTTTCGCAGAGTACAGGCACTGTGTTGGCTAGATTTCAGTAGGGTAATCATGATTTTCTTTAGTGAAAAGCTCTCATTTTATTTGCATACTGTTACTGAGTGTATTTCCTGAGCTATCTTGTAATAGTGTCACTTGCTGTTTGAAGGGATATTGTAGTGCAACACTGTGTGTGTGTAAATAAATTCTGATCCCAGAGTAGTCTGACAGCTGAGAACAGCAAAAAGAAGGGAGATCACTGGTAATAAAAGTACAATTTCAAGTTACAGAAAAAAAGGTGAGAAAGCAAATAGGAAACTGCCTTTCAGGGGTGAGAATCTGCAAAGCAAAATCAGAGGAATTACTAATATTCCTAAGACTGAAAGGAGAACAAAGGGATCTCCAAATAAAGATGTTTTTTGTTATTGTGTGACAAGTACTTAAAGTGAGTCATTGACTAGAAAATTAACCTACTCTTAAAAAATGTTTGCTTAATTAGAACTGTGATAGTTTCTGGGTTTGGGTTTTTTTCCTTTATTCGCTGACACAGTTTGAGCCTAAAGCAGTCTGTTAATCCCAGGTGTCCCTGTGGCAGGCAGTGTGAAGCAGGACTCGTATATTTGCCCGGTCCATATCAGTCCCACGTCACCACGGGACTGGATGAGATCAAGGGAGATGGGCAGCCCAGGCATGAAGTGCTGGAGTCTGCTCTGAGGGATCCCTCAAGTGTGTTCTAAACCTTAAGTCGTAGTTGGGGTTCCTCTGAAATGACCAGCTGATGCACCCAGAACTTTTTCCTGGATGAAAACCTTAGTTTTTATCTCCGCTCATATTGGCTTTGTGTGATTCCTTTAGAAC